>NC_090726.1:203946190-203948690 GCF_036898095.1 Palaemon carinicauda
ATTGCAAGATCTTCTCAGGTTTATTTCAGTGTGCCTGGAGAGCTGGAATAATCCAGGAGAGAAATCGCACTATTTGTGGATTTTCTCATATTTTGTGGTTTGAAAATATCAGACAGTTTTAAAAATAAAAGAGACAGATACACATATACCGTATGAATGCACACCCACTCACACACATTTATATATATATATATATATATATATATATATATATATATATATATATATATATATATATATATATATATATATATATATAAGATTTACAACTTCTAATAAAAAATATTCACAAGTCTACAGTATATGTATTTTATTTTAAATAATATCTTTAGATAAATAGTAAAAATTTCAATTCTAAATACAGTATACGTAGAATAAAACATCATCTATGTAAATATACTACAATGTAAAATAGTCACAAGTCTATATATATATGTATATATATGTATGTGTATATATATATATATATATATATATATATATATATATATATATATATATATATGTATATATATATATATATATATATATATATATATATATATATATATATATATATATATATATATTAGATAAATAGTACAAATTTCAATTGTAAATACAGTTTATGTAAAATGAAAAAATATTCATGTAAATATACTATGATGTACATATGTTATAAATTGTAAATTGTAGATGTCTTTTGTCAAATTCTGTGAACATCACACTCGGATGATGAAGCGTAGTATGACACATGATTTTGGGTGGAAAAGAAGAGATTTTACACTAATCAATTATCTGATATGAAGAGCCTCAGAACGACCGAGTTTAATTAACACGGAAAGGGTCAAAGATTATACCGTAGCATGAATTCCTTGTGGACGTGGCAATAAAAATGTGCTTTTTAACGATTGTGAGAAAAACGGCTATAGAATAAGAACAAATTGTAAGGAAAAACTGGTATATAAATGAAAATAATTTTCTAATCATTATTGAAATAACATTAATAATCCTACTTGTCCATGATTATGAAAAAAAACAAAACCCTGTAATTTTAAACAGAAATTCTCCGTAAAAATATACTGTTCTCAGTCGTATTTCAGTAAAATAAAGACGAATGTAGTTTTTACCCTAATTTGTTGTCATCATTGACGAGTTGGTAACCGTAATATCAGTCCTTTACGTCAATATATCTGTTCTTAAAACGGTAAATGCCTGGCAATATTTATTCCAGGAATTTTACCTTTTTTTTACGGCCAATTTTCAAGTGTAGAATAAGAACAGTGTAAAGATTAAAAATGGTCTACAAATGAAAATATATAAATATTAATTATTTTTGTCTCTGACTATAAATAAAAATCGAAAAAAGTAAAAGAAAAAAATAATAAATATGCGTAAAAATATAAAATATAGAAACTCAAAAGGCCCACAAGTGAATATAAATAAATATTATCCTTCTACTCCTTAAAGTTTTTAATAATTAATATAAACATATTAATAAAACTACTTATCTCTGACTATAACAGAACCTCGGAAAAAAAAGGAAGAAACATGGGTAAATATATTGTAAACTCAGAAAAAGAAAACATTTGGGAAATTATGAATAAATGAAAATAAATAAACAGTACCTTCTACTTCAAATTCTTCTAATCGTAATATAATTAAAAACACATTGATAAAATCAAATGGTGTTCTGACAATAAAAGAAACTAGAAAAAAATAATACGTAAATATATTGGAAAGTGAAAATAAAAAATATAAAAATATTTGGGTAAACAAAGCTTAATAATATACGTCAAAATACTGGAAACTCAAAATAAAATAAAAAAAACAATATTTGGGTAAACAAAGCTTATTAATATACGTCAAAATACTGGAAACTCAAAATAAAATAAAAAAACAATATTTGGGTAAACAAAGCTTATTAATATACGTCAAAATATTGGAAACTCAAAATAAAATAAAAAAAACAATATTTGGGTAAACAAAGCTTATTAATATACGTCAAAATACTGGAAACTCAAAATAAAATAAAAAAAACAATATTTGGGTAAACAAAGCTTATTAATATACGTCAAAATACTGGAAACTCAAAATAAAATAAAAAAACAATATTTGGGTAAACAAAGCTTATTAATATACGTCAAAATATTGGAAACTCAAAATAAAATAAAAAAAGTAATATTTGGGTAAACAAAGCTTATTAATATACGTCAAAATATTGGAAACTCAAAATAAAATAAAAAAAGTAATATTTGGGTAAACAAAGCTTATTAATATACGTCAAAATATTGGAAACTCAAAATAAAATTAAAAATCAATATTTGGGTAAACTAAGCTTATTAATATACGTCAAAATACTGGAAACTCAAAATGAAAAAAAAAAAAAACAATATTTGGGTAAACAAAGCTTATTAATATACGTCAAAATACTGGAAACTCAAAATGAAATAAAAAAAAAAACAATATTTGGGTAAACAAAGCTTATTAATATACGTCAAAATACTGGAAACTCAAAATA
>NC_090726.1:203956190-203958690 GCF_036898095.1 Palaemon carinicauda
ACCTGCCAAACGGATGCCCTCTCCATGGAGCGACTAACAACAACCTTCATCTTGTCAGTCACATAATTTTCATCAATTCGCACGAGCGAGATCTGCACACCCTCGTTAATATCTGGCTCGCGATGCTCAATTTACTTCGAGAAAAAAGTCTACGGGATTAGCACATCACTAATCAACTGTCTTTCCACGTCACGCAGTCACTTGTGAAATTATTATTATTATTATTATTATTGTTGTTGTTGTTATCATTATTATCATTATTATTATTATTATTATTATTATTATTATTATTATTATTATTATAATTCAATTAACTCCGCAAACAAAGTTCGGAGGAGGTTATTTTATCACCCCTGTTTGTGTGTTTGTGTTTTTGTTTGTGTGTGTATTTGTTTGTGAACAACGTCCTGTCCACAATTCTAATTGTAATGAAACTTGCATGGATTAAATATGTAAACAGCTGGAAATTATTAACTTTTGGAAGGTCAAGGTCAAAGGTCAAGGTCACAGTCAAGCAAAATGTCCAATTCACGTAATTAGCCATACGTTTTGGACATCTTTGTCACACAGACTTCAAACAGGGTTCCTATTTGAGTGTATGAAAATCCACGCCAATTAATACATATTAAGGTCAAACGTCAAGGTCAAGGTCGAGCAAAAGGTCGAGAAAATACGCTGCCGCGGTGGAGGTCTACGCTCAGCTGAGTGCCCCTATACTTAATACCTCTGCCAACGAAGTTGGGAGGAGGTTATGATTTTGTCCCCTGTTTGTCTGTCTGTTTGTGAACAACTTCCTGGCCACAAATTTACTCATAGAGTAGTGTAACTATCAGGGATTAATTGTGATGCTGAGACGTGAAAGTGATTCAATTTTGAAAGGCCTAGGTCAAAGGTCAAGGTCAAGGTAGACTAAAAGGTCGACCGAACTAACCCTAACCTAGAGAAATAAGCTGCCGTGGCGGAGGTCTGTCCTCTCAGCATGCTTTTCTAGTTATTATTATTATTATTATTATTATTATTATTATTAGCCAAGCAGCAACCCTAGTTCGAAAAGCAAGATATCATACTGTAGTCTCAGCTCTTAAAAATATTATCATAATTGCAAATTTCTATAGATTCCTTCAATTATCCACCGTCCATTGTTAAGATTATTAAAAGTTATTCCACCATAGAAAAGTTCTTAACGCTTCGTTGCCTTAAGACAATGAATGTTCCAATATAAGATCAGTGAACAAAAGCCAGAAGGAGAAAGGTGCTAAATATACTGTGTATATATATATATATATATATATATATATATATATAAATATATATATATATTTCTATATATATATATATATACACATATATATATAAATATTATATATATATATATATATATATATATATATATATATATATATATATATATATATATGTATATATATATATATATATATATGCATATATATGTATATATGTATATATATATATATATATATATATATATATATATATATATATATATACTGTATATGTATGTATATATATATATATATATATTATATATATATATATATATATATATATATACTGTATATGTATATATATATATATATATATATATATATATATATATATATATATATACTGTATATGTATATATATATATATATATATATATATATATATATATATATATATATATATATATATATATTACTAAACCACAAACATATTCGTTGTACTGACTCAAGCGCTCTCTTAGCAAAAGCAATACTGAATTATCACAGACGAATACTTCAATTAAAATGATTTGAAATCCCTTAACATACGGTTTACAAATGGTACAAGTTTTCATTATCCATATATATATATATATATAATATATATATATATATATATATATATATATATATATATATATATATATATATATATAACAATTATCTTATCCATCACCATCATCATCTCCTCCTACGCCTATTGGTACAAAGGGCCTCGGTTAGATTTCGAAAGTCGTCTCTATTTTGAGTTTTTAATTCAATACTTCTCCCTTCATCATTAACTACTTCCTCAGCCATGTTGGCCTGGGTCTTCCAACTCTTCTAGTGCCTTGTGGAGCCCAGTTATACATTTGGTGAACAAATCTTTCCTAGTGAGTACGAAGAGCATTACATTATATTAACTAGAGTACTCAGTAGAGGGCAGACCTCCGCCGAGGTAACTTATTTCTCGACCTTGACCTTGTCCTTCGACCTTAACATATATTAATTGGCGTGAATTTTCATACACTCAAATATGGACAAAGTTTAGAGTCTCTGTGACAACAACGTCCAAACTTATGGCTGATTACGTGAATCGGACCTTTTGCTTAACCGTGACCTTGACCTTAGACCTTGAACTTCCAAAATATAATCATTCCCAGCTTTATACATAAGTTAATCCATACAAGTGTCATTACTTTACTATTAAATGTGTGGCCAGGAAGCTGTTCACAGTCACACACACACACACACAC
>NC_090726.1:203963690-203983690 GCF_036898095.1 Palaemon carinicauda
CCGTTATTTTTATAGATTGCAAAGAATATAATACCGTTGTTTTTATAGATTGCAGAGATAGAATACCGTTGTTTTAGATGCCAAGGTAGAATACCGTTGTTTTTATAGATTGCAAAGGATATAATACCGTAGTTTTCATAGATTGCAGAGATAGAATACCGTTGTTTTTAGATGCAAAGGTAGAATACCGTTGTTTTTATAGATTGCAAAGGCTACCGTGGTTTTTATTGATTGCAAATGTAGAATACATTCGTTTTTCTTATTGCAAAGGTTGAATGCCATTGTTTTTATAAATTGCAAAGGTAGAATGCCGTTGTTTTTATAGAACTCAAAAAGTAAAATACCAGTTTTTTTTAGATTGTAGAGGTTGAATGCCATTGTTTTTATAGATTGCAAAGGTAGAATACCGTTGTTTTTACAGATTGCAAAGGTAGAATACCGTTGTTTTTGTAGATTGCAGAGGTAGAATACCGTTGTTTTTATAGATTGAAAATGTAAAATAATGGTTTTTATAGAATGCAAAGGTTGGACGCCATTGTTTTTATAGATTGCAAATGTACAATACCGTTCTTTTTATACAACTGAAAAGGTAAAATATTGGTTTTTATAGATTGTAAAGGTAGAATACCGTGTTTTTATAGATTTAAAGTTAGAATACCGTAGTTTTAATAGATTACAAAGGTAGAATACCGTTGTTTTTATAAATTGAAAAGGTAGAATACTGTTGTTTTTATAGATTGCAAAGGTTACCGTGGTTTTTATTGATTGCAAAGGAAGAATACCGGTGTTTTTATAGATTGCAAAGGTAGAATACCGTTTATTTAATAGATTGAAAAGGTAAAATACCGTTGATTTTATAGATGGCAAAGGTAGAATACCGTTATTTTTATAAATTGAAAAGGTAGAATACCGTTGTTTTTATAGATTGCAAAGGTAGAATACCGTTGTTTTATAGGTTGCAGAGATAGATTACCGTTGTCTTTATTGATTGCAAAGGTAAAATACCGTTGTTTTTATAGATTGCTGCGATAGAATACCGTTGTTTTTTAATAAATTTCAAAGGTAGAATACCGTTGTTTTATAGATTGCAGATATAGAATACTGTTGTTTTTATAGATAGAATACCGTTGATTTTATTGATTGCAAAGGTAGAACACCTTTCTTTTTATAGATTGCAAAGGTAGAATATCAGTGATTTTATTGATTGCAAAGGTAGAATACCGTTATTTTTATAGATTGCAAAGAATATAATACCGTTGTTTTTATAGATTGCAGAGATAGAATACCGTTGTTTTAGATGCCAAGGTAGAATACCGTTGTTTTTATAGATTGCAAAGGATATAATACCGTAGTTTTCATAGATTGCAGAGATAGAATACCGTTGTTTTTAGATGCAAAGGTAGAATACCGTTGTTTTTATAGATTGCAAAGGCTACCGTGGTTTTTATTGATTGCAAATGTAGAATACATTCGTTTTTCTTATTGCAAAGGTTGAATGCCATTGTTTTTATAAATTGCAAAGGTAGAATGCCGTTGTTTTTATAGAACTCAAAAAGTAAAATACCAGTTTTTTTTAGATTGTAGAGGTTGAATGCCATTGTTTTTATAGATTGCAAAGGTAGAATACCGTTGTTTTTACAGATTGCAAAGGTAGAATACCGTTGTTTTTGTAGATTGCAGAGGTAGAATACCGTTGTTTTTATAGATTGAAAATGTAAAATAATGGTTTTTATAGAATGCAAAGGTTGGACGCCATTGTTTTTATAGATTGCAAATGTACAATACCGTTCTTTTTATACAACTGAAAAGGTAAAATATTGGTTTTTATAGATTGTAAAGGTAGAATACCGTGTTTTTATAGATTTAAAGTTAGAATACCGTAGTTTTAATAGATTACAAAGGTAGAATACCGTTGTTTTTATAAATTGAAAAGGTAGAATACTGTTGTTTTTATAGATTGCAAAGGTTACCGTGGTTTTTATTGATTGCAAAGGAAGAATACCGGTGTTTTTATAGATTGCAAAGGTAGAATACCGTTTATTTAATAGATTGAAAAGGTAAAATACCGTGGATTTTATAGATGGCAAAGGTAGAATACCGTTATCTTTATAAATTGAAAAGGTAGAATACCGTTGTTTTTATAGATTGCAAAGGTAGAATACCGTTGTTTTATAGGTTGCAGAGATAGATTACCGTTGTTTTTATTGATTGCAAAGGTAAAATACCGTTGTTTTTATAGATTGCTGCGATAGAATACCGTTGTTTTTTAATAAATTTCAAAGGTAGAATACCGTTGTTTTATAGATTGCAGATATAGAATACTGTTGTTTTTATAGATAGAATACCGTTGATTTTATTGATTGCAAAGGTAGAACACCTTTCTTTTTATAGATTGCAAAGGTAGAATATCAGTGATTTTATTGATTGCAAAGGTAGAATACCGTTGCTTTTATAGATTGCAAAGGTTACCGTTGTTGTTATTGATTGCAAAGGTAGAATACCGTTGTTTAGAGATTGAAGAGATAGAATACCGTTGTATTTATAGATTGAAAAGGTAAAATACCGTTGTTTTTATTGATTGTAAGATAGAATACTTTTGTTTTTATAGATTGCAAAGGTAAAATACATGTTTTTAACGATTGAAAAGGTAGAATACTGGTTTTTATAAAGGTAGAATACCGTAGTTTTAGTAGATTGATGAGGTAAAATAACGACGATTTTATAGATTGCAAAGGTAGGATACCGTTGTTTTTATTCACTGCAAGGGTTGAATACCGTTGTTTTTATAGATTACAAAGGTAGAATACCGGTGTTCTTATTGATTGCAAAGATAGAATATCATTGTTTTTAGAGATTAAAAGGGTAGAATACCGTTGTTTTTATAGATTGCAAAGGTTACAGTTGTTTTTCTTGATTACAAAGGTAGAATACCGTTGTCTTTATAGATTTCAAAGGTAGAATACCGTTGTTTTTATAGATTGCTAAGGCTACCGTTGATTTTATTGATTACAAAGGTAGAATACCATTGTTTTTGTAGACTGCAGAAGAATAACGTTTTTTTTTATAGATTGCACAGGTAGAATACCGTTGTTTTTATAGATTGAAAAGATAAAATACCGGTTTCTATAGATTGCATAGGTTGAATACCATTGTTTTTATATATTGCAAAGGTAGAATACCGTTCTTTTTATAGAACTGAAAAGGTAAAATACCGTTTTATATAGATTGCGAAGGTTGAATGCTATTAATTTATAGATTGCAAAGGTAGGATACCGTTGTTTTTATAGATTGCAAAGGTAGAACACCCGTGTTCTTATTGATTGCAACGATAGAATACCGTTGTTTTTAGAGATTGCAAAGGTTTGGCTACAAATGGACAGCAATAGATAACAGTGAACAAAATGACATGAGGTCAGCATTATCGTCTTTTAAAAAACTATTCTTCTTGCCTAAATTTCTAGAGAAATAATTGATTTGCTAAGAAGAAAAAAAAAATTATAATAAAAGAATAAACATTATTATGACTATATTTAGAATGAGAACTTAGCAATGAAACAACGCAAAATGAAAACCTTCATCATATAAGCATTTATCTAATAATACTTTTAATTCAATCGTTTCTATTAATGAATGACACATGAATAACGTATATTTATCTATATAAAAAAATCATTATACAAAAACTCCTTTATGAAAGTTTCAATCAAATCAAATGCAATTAATGACTTTTGAACTATCGATTGAACCCCCCTGTGTGAATTAGGGTTAACTATTCATACAATTTGCAATAGTATTATTTCATCATCAATATCTATGCAACATCAATGACTATCCTAACAGAGGATAACGATCATCAACGCTTCCGTATTCATATTGTCATGACCTTTCAATCAGTGTTGCCGGGTCAAATATTTCTCCTTGTAATATAAATATAATATTCAGGGGCGGGGGGATCACAATAGGAAATGGGAGATAAAGGTTTAGATGGGAAATATTGTCAGTTTAAAGGTTTAAAGGGGAAATATTGTCAGTTTAAAGGGGAAATATTGTCAGATTAAAGGTTTAAAGGGGAAAGATTGTCAGTTTAAAGGTTCAAATGGGAAATATTGTCAGTTTAAAGGTTCAAATGGGAAATATAGTTTACAGGTTCAAATGGGAAATATTGTCAGTTTAAAGGTTTAGATGGGAAATATTGTCAGTTTAAAGGTTTAAAGGGGAAATATTGTCAGTTTAAAGGTTCAAATGGGAAATATTGTCAGTTTGAAGGTTTAGATGGGAAATATTGTCAGTTTAAAGGTTTAAAGGGGAAATATTGTCAGTTTAAAAGGGAAATATTGTCAGTTTAAAGGTTCAAATGGGAAATATTGTCAGTTTAAAGGTTCAAATGGAAAATATAGTTTACAGGTTCAAATGGCAAATATTGTCAGTTTAAAGGTTCAAATGGGAAATATTGTCAGTTTAAAGGTTCAAATGGGAAGTATTGTCTGTTTAAAGGTTCAAATGGGAAATATTATCAGTTTAAAGGTTCAAATGGGAAATATTGTCAGTTTAAAGGTTCAAATGGGAAATATTGTCAGTTTAAAGGTTTAAAGGGGAAATATTGTCAGTTTAAAGGGGAAATATTGTCAGTTTAAAGGTTCAAATGGGAAATATTGTCAGTTTAAAGGTTCAAATGGGAAATATAGTTTACAGGTTCAAATGGGAAATATTGTCAGTTTAAAGGTTCAATTGGGAAATATTGTCAGTTTAAAGGTTCAAATGGGAAATATTGTCTGTTTAAAGGTTCAAATGGGAAATATTATCAGTTTAAAGGTTCAAATGGGAAATATTGTCAGTTTAAAGGTTTAAAGGGGAAATATTGTCAGTTTAAAGGTTCAAATGGGAAATATTGTCAGTTTAAAGGTTCAAATGGGAAATATTGTCTGTTTAAAGGTTCAAATGGGAAATATTATCAGTTTAAAGGTTCAAATGGGAAATATTGTCAGTTTAAGGGTTTAAATGGGAAATATTGTCAGTTTAAAGGTTCCAATAGGAAATATTGTCAGTTTAAAGGTTCAAATGGGAAATATTGTCTGTTTAAAGGTTCAAATGGGAAATATTATCAGTTTAAAGGTTCAAATGGGAAATATTGTCAGTTTAAGGGTTTAAATGGGAAATATTGTCAGTTTAAAGGTTCAAATAGGAAATATTATCAGTTTAAAGGTCACTCATGAATGGAAAAGGCAAGGGATAACGACAATACCCTAGAAACTAACCATATATACATATAATCAGCGCCGCAAGACCCCTCACCACCCAAGCTGCGACCAGGGAGGACCAGGCAATGGTTGCTGATGACTCAGCCAGTAAACCTATAGGATGCCCTAAACACCAAAAATCCTTAATCACTACAATGGTGAAGTAGCAGACACTATATATATATATATATATATATATATATATATATATATATATATATATATATATATATATATATATATATATATATATACATATACATTATATAAACAAATATAAGTAGGTCATCTACAAACTATGTACATCTACATACACAATGATATTTTACATACATAAATGCAACACATTCAACAAATACCTTAATAAAAAAAAAATATATTTGTTTCTAAGATCCTCATTTATCAACAAACAATTACAAGAAATATCTGAGTAAATACGCAAATCTGCGTAACCAAATTCCCCTTAATCGAATGTATCAATACATCCGAACTGACAGTGTCATTTCCAATTTATCATTTATGACGCTCCTCTTCTGCCATTACGCGTCAAAGCGTAAAAGAAATCGTATATTGAACGCTGTTGACGGCATTAACTTCGCTCTGTCCAGCCTTGAATGATTTCCTGGTACGTATTCTGACTGAGTGTTAATTGGTCTGTGTTAAACACCCCATTAAGGACGTCTCTCATTTTTATCTCTCTGCTCTTTTCAGATTTTCGGGGACCTGGTGGAGATGAATCTTTGGAGGATGTGGAGCCTTTAATGTTACAGTTTCTGGAAGGGTGATAGTTGGTGTTTCTGGAAGATAGGGTACTGGAATTTCTGGAAAAGTGAGTATCGAAATTTCTGGAAAACTAGGTACCGAAATTTCTGGAAAAGTGACCGCTTTTAAAGTTACAGTTTCCGGAAGGGTGATAGTTGGTGTTTCTGGAAGATAGGGTACTGGAATTTCTGGAAAAGTGGGTACTGAATTTTTAGGAAAAGTGAATTCTTAAATATCTGGAAAAGTGGCTACCAATATTTTTGGAAAAGTGGTTACCGAAATTTCTGAAAGAGTGACAGTTGATATTTCTGGAAAAGTGCCTGCTGAAATTTTTGGAAAAGTGGCTACCGATATTTCTGGAAAAGTAACTACAGGAAATTTATTGAAAAGTGCTTTCTTAAATTTCTGTAAAAGTGGGTACCGAGATTTCTGGAAAGGTATCAGGTGATATTTCTGGAAAAGTGCCAACAGAAATTGCTAGAAAAGTAAATACCGTAATTTCAAAATCTGGAAAAGTGACAGCTACAGTATTTAGAAAATGCAACAGCTGAATATTATGAAATATCAATAGCTTAAATTTCTAAGAAAGACGATTGTTAGAGTTTTTATAAAGCTACCTGCTAATATCTGTGGGGAATTGACAACTGGAATATATGGAAAGGTAACTGCTGGAATTTCTGGAAAGCTTACACTATTGGAGTTCCTGGAAATGTGGCGAAGAATAAATTGTTTGGAGGGGAGCAATACATGAAGGAGGACCAAAATGAAAATGAAATAAGAGCAAATGAATTATTAATCGTACAGGGATAATGTATTGTAAAAATAATGAAGGATTATAGAAACTTGATGGCGTATCAGTAGTGGTTTTTATTAACAAAATTATAAAGATTAAATTTATAATGATAATAAATCAGTCGCGTAGGATTTCATAGAGAAAAATTTCCCTATTTTTCAATGGTTAAATCTCAAAATTATTCGATTCAATTATTGAATAAAGTGGGATAATGTTATATGTGTAAAAACACATAAAATAAAAAATAATATTTTATCGGTAAGAAAAAAAAGTAACGTTTAGAATGATTGTATAAAGTGAGATATTACAAGTGAGAATAATCACTAAAATAAAGAAAATACTTTATCACTTAATAAAAAAAAGGAAAATAGTTTTTTATAAAGTGAAAAAATAATAATCTTAACGGGAGGCAGTGATACCAATCTTCATAAGTAATTAATCCATTTAATACAGAAAAGATAATAGTGAAAAGCCTTGAAATTTAATTAATTATAAAGTGAAAAATAATAATCCCAACGATAGGAAGTGATACCAATATTCATTATATGTAATTAATTAAATTAATACAGAAAATAGCGAAATACCTTGAAATATAATCAATTATAAAGTGAAAAAAATAGCCTCAACGGGAGGAAGTGATACCAATATTCATTATATATAATAAATCAAATTAATACAGAAAAATAATAGCGAAATACCTTGAAATACAATAAAAATTAAGTCATTCCATCAGAAATTTCAGAGCAACTAAAGGAGAATTATTAATCGGACGCATACCTTTAAAACGGTTTTAGTAATTGTACGAACGCATAAAAAAAATTCTAATATTCTAATCAAGAGTGAAGTATTCTGAGCGAGAAGCGAATAGTCGAGTCTTTGATAATATTCCTGGTTTAAACAATTAGAATCCTACATTCTGTCACTCTCTGGCTAAAGCTTATAGTTCCAGTCAACTAAATTCTTTATAAACATTTCTATTCCATGATATCAGGAATAGTCCTTCGCTTGAAGAGTCTTTCGTTCATCCGAATAATTAAGTCATTTGATTTGTTAACAAATCTTTAGTTTATGAGACGTTAAGTAAAAGACATATTTCTAAGTTAGGACATAAAGATATATAGATTTAAATAATATTTTTCTTAATGTACAATCACTAGCAAAGATATCTCTCTCTCTCTTTCTCTCCCTTCTATTCTTCTCCCTTTCTTTTACTCTCTATTCTCTCTTCGTTTTATAGACTCAAAGCATACTTGTTTTAATGCACAACCTCTAGTTCTGACACCTCTCTCTCTCTCTCTCTCTCTCTCTCTCTCTCTCTCTCTCTCTCTCTCTCTCTCCTCTCTCTCTCTCTCTCTCTCTCTCTCCTTTTATTCATTTATTACAACCCCAAAATTTAATGCACAACCTCTAGTTGTGACCTCTCTCTCTCCCTCTCTCTCTCTCTCTCTCTCTCTCTCTCTCTCTCTCTCTCTCTCTCTCTCTCTCTCTCTCTCTCTCTCATCTCTCTCCTTTTATTCATTTATTACGACCCCAAAATTTAATGCACAACCTCTAGTTGTGACCTCTCTCTCTCCCTCTCTCTCTCTCTCTCTCTCTCTCTCTCTCTCTCTCTCTCTCTCTCTCTCTCTCTCTCTCTCTCTCTCTCTCTCCTTTTATTCATTTATTACGACCCCAAAATTTAATGCACAACCTCTAGTTGTGACCTCTCTCTCTCCCTCTCTCTCTCTCTCTCTCTCTCTCTCTCTCTCTCTCTCTCTCTCTCTCTCTCCTTTTATCCAGTCATTAAAAAAACACAATTCTAAGATACGACTCGATAATTGAAAGTACAGCCTTTAGTTCTGACCTCTCTCTCTCTATCTTCCTCCCCAATCTTTCTTCCTCTCTCTCTCTCACTCACTCCTCCCTTTTCTCCAGTCATTAAGAGAAGGAATGACCTAATGTTCCCCCAGGTCTTTGTCCCGCATTCCCAATTTCCCCTTCATTAAACTCTCTCAGAAATAAAATTGCTCATCTGTCTTGATCAAAAGTTAATTCAACAAGAACTCGCTCGCAATATCCGGGCGTCTTCGCTATTGCATGTTTATTATACGACTCGAGAAAAGATTTGTCTGACGTCCTGAAATAAAAAAAAAAATAGAATCTAGTTCGCTTAATATTGTTTAACAAGAAAAAAAGACTTTTAAAGAGTTTTATTATTTAAAAAAAAAATAAGCGAATAAATAAAATCTAGTTCGCTTAATACATTAAAAAAAAAAACTTTTAAAGATTTTTCTTATCTAATTCATATGCAGCTCAGTATATAATTTATCTGACGTCCTGAAAAAAAAATCGTTTAATATTGTTTTTTTTTTTTTTTTTAAAGGTTTTTTAATGATTCGCCTTATCTAATTGGTATGCAGCTCAGTATATTAAAAACAATCGCATTTCCTTGTAGAAAATTTTAAGTTTCAGATAAAAAATATAATTTTCGTTGGAATAAAGAAAAAAATTAGTCCATTTAACATAGTTTTTTTTAAAAAAGACTTTTAAAGATTTGAGTTAATTAATTGGTATGCAGCTCAATATATCTAAAACGATTGCATTTTCTTGTAGAAAATTTTAAGTTTCAGAAAAAAAATATAATTTCCGTTTCAGTAAATTACATTCTCTATCATTCAAGATTATTATAATGTAATTCAATTATTCAAAAAATCTTCCAAATTTATAAAATGACGTATAATGAAATTATCACCTAAACTTACAAGGCGAAATATATCTATTTAAAAAAAAAAAAATCCAAATTTAAAACATTTCGCTACTAAGAAAAACAAATTTTTGAAAAAATATCTCCCCTAACTTTACTCAAAATAAATACACATAAAATCGTTACCTAAAAACAGCTAAATCATATCCCATTCAGCATCTTAACATTAAACCCTCCTAGTTGCTCTAAAGTCCTCCTCACAAACGAAAAATAAACAAAATAAGAGATTATCCAGATAGTGAAATTTTTTGAAAAAATATCTCCCCTAACTCTCCTCAAAATAAATACATATAAAATCGTTAGCTATAAACAGCTAAATCAAATCCCATTTAGCATCTTAACATTAAACCCTCCTAGTTGCTCTTAAGTCCTCCTCACAAACGAAAAATAAATAAAATAAGAGATTATCCAGATAGTGAAGTTTCTGTGGAACTCTGATCTCAGTCAAGAAATTCCTTCAAAGTCAAGTGAGAGAGAAATTACAATGATGTACCCCGCTGGACAAGGAGTCTCTTTGGTGGGCAGATTACCCCTCACAGCCATTCTTCTGATGGTCTTCACTTCAGGTGAGTGGTCATTTAGTTAAATTATTTGATAATTTAGAATTATTACCATATTTTCTTTTAATAGTAATGTAGTTCTGTTGTAAGGAAATCTCGGTGTTAGTCTTCAGTTTAGGTGAGTGGTCATTTAGTTAAATTATTTGATAACTTAGAAATATTCTAAATTTTGTTTTAATAATAAATTTCTGTTGTAAAGAAATCTCGGTTGATGGTCTTCACTTCAGGTGAGTGGTCATTTAGTTAAATAATTTCATGATTTATAATTAATCAAATATTTTGTTTCAATAATATCGTTCTGTAATGAAGAAATTTCATATCAGATGACTTGTTATTAATATAAATAATTTAATACTCTAGAATTATTCTAATATTTTGTTTTAATAATATCGTTCTGTAATAAAGAAATCTCATATCAGATGACTTGTCATTAAAATAAATATTTTATTAATCTAGAATTATTTTAATATTTCGTTTGGATAATAAAGTAATTATGTAATAAAGAAATCTCAGAATAGGTAAGTGGCCAGTCAGATAAATAATCTAATAATCTAGAAATATTCTCATATTTTAATTCAATTGTAAAGTAGTTCTGTAATAAAGAAATCTCAGATTAATTGAGTGGTCAGTATTTTACTTCAATAACAAAATAATTTTGTATTAAGTAAATCTTCAATTCAGGTGAGTCGTCCTTAAGATAAATAATTTAATAAGTTAGAAATATTCATTTATTATGCTTTAATAACATAGTAACTCTGTATTATAGGTGAGTGATTATTAAAATTAATAACTTAATAATTTCGAATTACTCTACTGTTTTACTTTAATAGAAAACTTTCTTAGTATTAAAAAAAACTTTCGTTTTCGTCATGGGAAAATTACCCATATATTGGAATTTTGAATGCCTATTAACTATGACGTATATTTTTTCTTGAATATTTCATCTTTGGTATATACATACACCGGTTGGATCAAACATCTGGTGTATATTTATCAAAATACTGTACACATATATGAATTTTTCACTTAAATCTATGAATATTTCTTCATTGTTCGCCAAGAGACACTTTTAAAATATTATACAAAAGTTATAATCGAAATGAATATCCCAGGTTGGGTGCAGAATATAATACGTTATCTCATATGTATGTATATATATATATATATATATATATATATATATATATATATATATATATACATACATATATACTATATATGTATATATATGTATATATATATATATATATATATATATATATATATATATATATATATATATATATATATATATATATATATATAAAGTATATATACGTATATATATACATACTGTATATATATATATATATATATATATATATATATATATATATATATATATATATATATATATATATATATATATATATATATGATCTAGTCCTGACAAGTTTCGTGATCCTTCTTCAGAGGAGTGATTTATTGTAAAAAGTTTCTTTACATTTTATATGGCTCAGTAAACGTACGAACATACAGAGAGAGATTTATATAACAATAGGCACTCACAAACTAGCTACCTGGGCTGTTATCAGGTGTTTCCTGGGAGGAGTTCACTCCTAATTACCCAGGTGCCAGGAAGGGTCATTTCAGGTGGCAGGTAAATTAGTTTAGGC
Source organism: Palaemon carinicauda (assembly GCF_036898095.1). NCBI lineage: Eukaryota > Metazoa > Arthropoda > Malacostraca > Decapoda > Palaemonidae > Palaemon > Palaemon carinicauda. Next base: position 203,975,441 of record NC_090726.1, read on the forward strand.
TTCCGAAAAATCTAACTGGAAATGAAGTGCAATACAAGTCCTGAAAAAGTCACGGTCCATGATGCTCTTCATATTGAGAAAATAGTTTCAGCTATAGTCCATTTCTTTTAGCGAGGCAGATTTGCACCGACTCGCAACGGTGCTTTTTTTTAGCTCGGAAAAGTTTCCTGATCGCTGATTGGTTAGCATTATCTAGTCCAACCAATCAGCGATCAGGAAACTTTTCCGAGCTAAAAGGGCACCGCTGCGAGTCGGTGCAAATATGCCTGGCTAAAAGAAATTGACTATAATAGGCCTATATCTAAGCTAGTGTGTTGATAGCAAGGTGATCAACTGAATAACATCCACCAGAGATAAAGATATACTCGTAAGTCGTTGGTTTAAATATCAGAGTTGTGATGTGAAATAGTGACGATGATTTTACCCCTTCAAAATTTTTTTTTTTTTTATTCCTACTTAAGTTTAGCGTTTTAGTTCGTATGCTTAGCGTTTTGGTGTTTGATATAGAAAAAAACAGTATCATTAACACATATTAACAAATTGTACAGCCATAAAAGCCTGGATAGGTGTAGTCAATCTTTATATATGATTCGAGATGTTTTTCATTATTTCACTACTGGAAAAAATTACACTGGCTATGTAAACATTCCTTGGATGTTTTTAATTAAATACACTAACCAACTATTAATGCAAATTCTCGATATGTTTACTTTCAAATGACTGTTTCTTTGTACTCATGTTATCTTCCTTTTTTATGTTATTGGTATATTAATCTATATATCTGAAATTCGTTTGATTTATCAAACTTGAAATTATTTGTATTTAAAACCGAGGCAGATTTATATCTACTTTTGTCTAATACAGAATTGAAATATGACAACTTGATTTGTAACATTTGTATGTTTTTGTTATAAAGGACGGCCCTTTAGTGTCTTTGATTCGCTAAGGTTGGAGAAGGCTCCGCCCATTTCGTAGAAGTAGTAAGAAGAGCAACACCTTGTTCCTTTTGTCATGGGAACACTAGAGACATCTAGCGAACGATTTCCCTAGAAGCCTAGAGGGTCTGCGTTCTTTTGATTTTAACTGTACTTCACACTTACACATTATGTAATATCAATCTAATTCAATGTAATTGAATTATTTATCGCAAAAGGTACATTAATATTCTTCCTAAGGAGTTAGCAAAGTGATAATCTTCCCTAGGTGGTATTTTTTTATACTTAATATTTTCCTATATTTTCTAAAATAGTAAAAACACAAAAAAGAAGAGAAGTGTTTTTCGATTTTTTTAACTTTTAATATTTTCTTTTACCTTTTCATACAAAAAAAAATTTACTAGGAAAAAACTATTTGAAAAACCCAAACACGAGAACACTGTTTTTCGAATTCCTTATAACTTTTAATATTTTCCTTTTTAGATTTCATGAAAAAAAAACATGTGCTTTAAAAATTATTAAATTATATTCTAAATAAAAGCTAAAAAAAAATTAAATATAGGAAAAACATTTAAAGAATTGAAAAAATAAAACGTATGAAAGTATTTTTCCAAATGGATTCCAAAATGAAATCGCACAATCCTTTCCTTCTTTCCCCCAACCACACACACACACACACACACACACACACATCACATCTTTTCAAACCCCGAGACACTTGCCTCCATTCAAGCCAGCATCAATTACAACTTATGCCTGAAAAAAACAAAAAAACTAAACGTTATTATTCTCATTTCCGTCTCGAAGGAAAATTTGAGTCTCCCCTCCAAAGTTCATTTCCCGTTTTTTATGCTCTTACACCGTTTATGCCGACAGTGGAGCCGTTTGTAAATCTTCTGAGTTCGTAATTCGCTGTTAGGGGCTGACTGGTGTGTTTGCGTTCAATCATTAAGTTTTATCCAACGAGCATTCTTATTGTTGGAGACGTCGTGGCCTCTGGCGGGTATATTGCTGGAGTCCAAGGCTGTGTTGGTTTCCTCCTCTTTATCTTTGGTAGGGCACCAGCCACAAGTTGAGAAACTACAGCTTGAGAGTTATGAGGTACTTTAACTGGCCAGTCAGTATTACATTGGATCCTTCACTCTGGTTACGGTTTATTTTCCATTTCCCCACACATACAACGAATAGTCTGGCCTCTGGCGGGTAAATTGCTGGAGTCCAAGGCTATGTTGGTCTCCTCCTCTTTATCTTTGGTAGGGCACCAGTCACAAGTTGAGAAACTACAGCTTGAGAGTTATGGGGTACTTTAACTGGCCAGTCAGTATTACATTGGATCCTTCTCTCTGGTTACGGTTCACTTTCCATTTGCCTACACATACACGGAACAGTCTGGCCTATTCTTTACATATTCTCCTCTGTCCTTATACACCAGACAACACTGAGATTACCAAACAATTCTTCTCCACTCAAGGGGTTAAATACTGCAAAGTAATTGTTTAGTGACCACTTTCCTCTTCAGCTATATTAAGCAGCTCTTCTAGGAGGACACTCCAAAATCAAACCATTGTTCTCTAGTCTTGGTAGTGCCATAGCCTCTGTACCATGGTCTTCCACTGTCTTGGGTTAGAGTTCACTCGGGCATACTATTCTACCTTCTTTCTCATCCTCTGGTTTTGTGAGTTTTTATAGTTTATATAGGAAATATTCATTTTAATGTTAATGTTCTTAAAATATTGTATTTTTCCTTGTTTCCTTTCCTCACTGGGCTATTTTTACCTGTTGGAATCCTTGAGCTTATAGTATCCTGCTTTTCCAACTAGGGTTGTAGCTTAGCAAGTAATAATAATAATAATAATAATAATAATAATAATAATATCCCTACGTTAAGGGGTCGGTTGCCTCATAAGCCATAATATCATCAGGAATGGTTAATCATTTGGCAAAGGGACATCCTTAATAACAAATTATTAATACATACCCATTTGTTGCAAATACGTTCTTAGATTTTGAATTAAGGACAATCGTTATCAAATATATTAAAATTGCATTTGAGAAATTAAGTGCAACAATATGCTTATCTCATATACGGAGGGATGATTAGAAATATACTTTCTGTTGACTAACACATTTATGAGATGTAATTCTTTAGAGAGAGAGAGAGAGAGAGAGAGAGAGAGAGAGAGAGAGAGAGAGAGAGAGAGAGGAGAGAGAGAGAGAGAGAGAGAGAGAGAGGTAATTCTGTAAAAAAAATATTGAAATAGATTCAATACTGAAAATCAATGTTTTGGAACAGAAAACCTCTCTCAGAGAGAGAGAGAGAGAGAGAGAGAGAGAGAGAGAGAGAGAGAGGGAGAGAGAGAGAGAGAGAGGAGAGAGAGAGGACGTAATTCTGTAAAAGAAAATGATTGCTATATAGATTCAACCACTGAAAATCAATGTTTGAGAGAGAGAGAGAGCGAGAGAGAGAGAGAGAGAGAGAGAGAGATTCAAATTCATTAACAGTTGTATCTTTGGAATGTTATGATTTTGATTAAGGAAGTGGAGAGAGAGAGAGAGAGAGAGAGAGAGAGAGAGAGAGAGAGAGGAGAGAGAGAGAGAGAGAGAGAGAGATACATAATTCTGTGAAAGAAAATGATCGCTATATAGATTCAACTTCTGAAAATCAATGTTTGAGAGAGAGAGAGAGAGAGAGAGAGAGAGAGAGAGAGAGAGAGAGAGAGAGAGAGAGAGAGTTTTGAGTTACCATACCGGTGAAATTAATGCTCTATTGTTGTATAAATCAAACGGAGTAAATCGGGGTTAACTCATAAATCATGTCCCCTTTCCCTGTAATTGTCATGCCAAGTCTGTCGAAGAGAGACTTTTCATTCGCTTATTTGATTCGTCTGAAAATGTATCTCTTTTCACATACACACCCACGTGTGTGTATGTGTTTGTGTGTGTGTATGTGTACCTTTATATCTTCTCCACTATCAGAAGTGTCCTTATCTTATACATTAGCGTATGTAACCCGTCAAAAATGACAGTATTAGTTGGTAAAGGACAAAGTCCTTTTTCAATGCATTGTAGGCAGTTATTTTTGTGGATCTGACAACCGAAAATCATACTTTCGATTATTATTATTATTATTATTATTATCATTATTAAGCTACAACCCTAGTTGAAAAAGCAGGATGCTATAAGCTCAGAGGCTCCAACAGGGAAATATAGCCCAGTGAGGAAATGAAACAAGGAAAATAAAATTTTTAAGAGAGTTAACAACATTAAAATAAATATCTACTGTATAAACTATAAAGACTTTAACAAAACAAAACAGAAGAGCATGCCCAAGAGTACCCTCAAGCAAGAGAACTCTATTCCAAGACACTGGAAGACCATGGTACAGAGGCTTTGTCACTACCTAAGACTTGAGAACAATGGTTTGATTTTAGAGTGTCCTCTTCCAAGAAGAGCTGCTTACCATAGCTAAAATGTCTATTTTACCCTTACCAAGAAGGAAAGTAGCCACTGAACAATTACATTGCAGTAGCTAACCCTTTAAGCAAAGAATTGTTTCGTAACCTCAGTGTTGTCAGGTATATGAGGACAGAGGAGAACACATTATTCAGTTCGACACTTCAGTCCTACCCATTTAAAGGATAAGACAATAGGTAATATCCTCTTGTTCAATGCTGTGATTAGTAAGGATTCCCCCCCCCCCCCCAGAGTTTACGCGCGAGACATGTTTATGGAATCCTGCAGGAAATGAGACCCGTTACTTAACAAACAGCTAAGGAGGTAGAAGACGATTCATTTAGGATTTTAAGCTCTGGAATTAACGCTGATATGTAACTGGAACAAAAGTAATCATCTAGTGCTGATTGATTATTATAATCATTATTATTATTATTATTATTATTATCATTATTACTAGCCAAGCTATAACCCTAGTTGGAAAAGCAAGATGATATAAGCCCAAAGGCTCCAACAGGGAAAAATAGCCCAGTGAGGAAAGGAAATAAGGAAATAAATAAATAATGAGAATAAATTAACAATATATCATTCTAAAAAACAGTAACAGCGTCAAAACAGATATGTCCTATATAAACTATTAACAACGTCAAAAAACAGAAATGTCATATATAAACTATAAAAAGACTCATGTCAGCCTGGTCAACATAAAAACAAAATTTGCTCCAACTTTGAACTTTTGAAGTTCTACTGATTCAACTACCCGATTGGGAAGATCATTCCACAACTTGGTAACAGCTGAATAAAACTTCTCGAATACTGTGTAGTATTGAGCCTCATGATGACAAGGCCTGGCTATTAGAATTAACTACCTGCCTAGTATTACGAACAGGGTAGAATTGTCCAGGGAGATCTGAATGTAAAGGATGGTCAGAGTTATGGAAAATCTTATGCAACATGCATAATAAACTAATTGAACGACGGTGCCAAAGATTAAAATGTAGATCAGGAATAAGAAATATACTCTATAAAAACTCTAATAAAACAACAGAAAGAAAACTTCGATAGAATAGTGTGCCCGAGTGTACTCTCAATCAAGAGACTTCTAACCCAAGACAGTGGATGGCCACGGTACAGAGGCTATGGCACTACCCTAGACTAGAGAACAATGGTTTGATTTTGGAGTGGCCTTCTCCTTATAGTATTTATATGGTATTTGCCATCACTCCCAAATATAGTATTGGTTATTATCCTGCAGAGTATGGGTGTGACAGAGATTCCTGTGTCCAACTGTACTTAAAGCATAATTTGTAGATCTTACATTAAATTAATAAATTAATAAATAATAAATTAATAATAAATTAATAAATATTAAATTAATAATACTAACAGAATAGACTAAACAAACGAATGATAAATAAGAGAAATAAAAACGCCTTTGTCTTAATGCAAATATTTTCATATGGATTCATATTACTAGAAAAAGATTATGCAACCCGTTATTGTTTTACAAATCATTTTCGTATTTTGTTGATTAATTGTCAGATTTAATTATATGATTGATCGACAGATTTAATCATATTACATTTATCACAGGAAGGTGACGCCATAAAACTTAAAAAGTGTCCAAATTATTATTATTATTATTATTATTATTATTATTATTATTATTAGCTAAGCTAAAACCCTAGTTGGAAAAGCAAGATGCTATGAGCCCAAGGGCTCCAACAGGGAAAAATAGCCCAGTGAGGAAAGAAAACAAGGAAATAAATAGACGATATAAGAAGTAATGAGCAATTAAAATAAAATATTTAATAAAATACATTAACAACATTAAAACAGATAATTCGTATATAGACTATAAAAAGACTTATGTCATCCTGTTCAACATAAAAACATTTGCTGCTAGTTTGAACTTTTGAAGTTCTACTGATTCCACTACCCTATTAGGAAGATTCATTCCACAACTTGGCCACAGCTGGAATAAAGCTTCTTAAAGTTTAACTTGAAATAATGCCATAGATAACAATGGGATAGTGGGCAATCGATATGAAAACACTAGTGTACGCGACACGTCATTTGACTGCTACATATCTAGATACATACGTAATCACGCACGCACACATATTCAACCCTTCCCACCGACTCCCGCTTTCCTAACTACAACACGACTATTTTGGCAATTTGTGGGAGACTGAGGTTTCCGAGTGTACATCTCGGGGTACCCCCTTTCACCAGAGTATACCTACTCCCTCTCCCCCTATCTGAGTAATGGAGAGAGACCCTTGAAGTAGTCATATGCCTGGCAATGCCACTGAGTGTGACAGGAAAGATTATATATCTATGCTATATGTATGTGTATATATATATATATATATATATATATATATATATATATATATATATATATATATATATATATATTATATGAGAGAGAGAGAGAGAGAGAGAGAGAGGAGAGGAGAGAGAGAGGAGAGAGAGAGAGAGAGATGAGAGAGAGAGAGAGAGCAGGACACGTTGCTCTTTATCATATAGTAGAGATTCCTCCATTCACGATTTACTATGCCTTGTGTCAACCTTCACCTCTAGAGAGAGAGAGAGAGTAGAGAGAGAGAGAGAGAGAGAGAGACCAATCAATTTCCCTCCTGGCTTTATTGGGAATGGGGGGGGGGGGGGCGTTATCAATTAGTCGTTGTTACAAATCAAGGAATTTCCTTACGGTTTCCTTTAAAACGAAACCTCCGCTGTGGGAACCAGATTCGCATTATGCCACAACGCGATATTTCCCGAGAGTATTCTCGCTTTGATTACCGTTCGATGATCACAATCATTTAATGACTGGAGGAGAGAGAAACATAGGTTGGGGGGTGGGGGGAGTGTTAGCTATTATCCCGTTATAGTAAATGGATGTTAGATATACTGGGATTTGAGGAAATGGATGGGTTGTGTCTAAGGCCCGCTTTAGATATCAATAAAGCCCTTTAAGTGCTGCGGGAAATAACCGCGCGGCAGAATAACCGGACGGTAGTGAACTACGATCCGCATGCTCTTTGACAAGCAAGAATCTACCGCGTGGTTTCAAACTGCTGGTTGGAGGAGAGGAAAAAGGTTGGGAATGTTAGCTATTATACCATTACAGTAACTGGATGTAAGCGAATACAGGGATTTGAGGAAAGAAGGGCCACTTTACATGAGCGGTTTGAAACCGTGCCGTTGCAACTGTGCAGTTTAGAAATTCATGTAGATCAATGAGGCCCGTTACGCGCTGCGGGAGATAGCCGCGCGGCAAAATAACCGGACGGAAGTGATTTCCATACCATATGCTTTACATGAGCAGTTTGAAACTCTGTGGTTTAGAAATCAATGTAGACCAATGAGGGACGTCATGCGCTGCGGGAAATAACCGTGCGGCAGAGCAACCGGATGGTAGTGATTTCCAAACCACATGCCCTTTGACATACGGGAATCTAACGCGCGGTTTTAAACCGGTCCTCATTCTCTTGTCTTTAGAAATCAATGAGACCCTTCGCAGGATATAACCGCGTGTCAAAATAACCAGAAGGTAGTGATTTACAAACCACATGCTCTTTGTGTTGCGAAAATCTGCCGCACGGTTTTAAACCTCTTGTTGGAGGAGAGGGAAACGGTTGGGAGTGTTAGTTATTTTACCGAGCGGTTCGAAACCATGCGGTTTAGCAGTCAATGTAGATCAATAAGGGCCTTCACGCACTGCGAGAAATAACTGTACGCCCTCATGCTCTTTGACATGCGGACATCTGCTGAAACCGTGGGGTTGAAACCATACATTTTAGAAATCAATGTAGATCAATGAGGCCCTTCACGTACTGCGTGATATAACCGCACA
>NC_090726.1:203993690-204008690 GCF_036898095.1 Palaemon carinicauda
TGACACAATTGGTAGTAATTCATTCAAATTACCCCTAATGAGTCAATATGGATAAATATCAACACAACATCGTGTTCAAATAGAAATAAATTTCTACCTCATACTTGGGATCGAACGCTAGCCCCTTCTAATGAAAGGCCAGGTCGAAACCAACCATGCCACGAGAGCCCATAAAAGGAAATCTGAACCTGACACTAATCTAGCTGTCCGAGGATTTACCTGGTGAGACATCAGTCTCTTTACCAGCGAGTTTTACCAGATTTCCCCGGGCCACCACGTGACACAATTGGTAGTAATTCATTCAAATTACCCCTAATGAGTCAATATGGATAAATATCAACACAACATCGTGTTCAAATAGAAATAAATTTCTACCTCATACTTGGGATCGAACGCTAGCCCCTTCTAATGAAAGGCCAGGTCGAAACCAACCATGCCACGAGAGCCCATAAAAGGAAATCTGAACCTGACACTAATCTAGCTGTCCGAGGATTTACCTGGTGAGACATCAGTCTCTTTACCAGCGAGTTTTACCAGATTTCCCCGGGCCACCACGTGACACAATTGGTAGTAATTCATTCAAATTACCCCTAATGAGTCAATATGGATAAATATCAACACAACATCGTGTTCAAATAGAAATAAATTTCTACCTCATACTTGGGATCGAACGCTAGCCCCTTCTAATGAAAGGCCAGGTCGAAACCAACCATGCCACGAGAGCCCATAAAAGGAAATCTGAACCTGACACTAATCTAGCTGTCCGAGGATTTACCTGGTGAGACATCAGTCTCTTTACCAGCGAGTTTTACCAGATTTCCCCGGGCCACCACGTGACACAATTGGTAGTAATTCATTCAAATTACCCCTAATGAGTCAATATGGATAAATATCAACACAACATCGTGTTCAAATAGAAATAAATTTCTACCTCATACTTGGGATCGAACGCTAGCCCCTTCTAATGAAAGGCCAGGTCGAAACCAACCATGCCACGAGAGCCCATAAAAGGAAATCTGAACCTGACACTAATCTAGCTGTCCGAGGATTTACCTGGTGAGACATCAGTCTCTTTACCAGCGAGTTTTACCAGATTTCCCCGGGCCACCACGTGACACAATTGGTAGTAATTCATTCAAATTACCCCTAATGAGTCAATATGGATAAATATCAACACAACATCGTGTTCAAATAGAAATAAATTTCTACCTCATACTTGGGATCGAACGCTAGCCCCTTCTAATGAAAGGCCAGGTCGAAACCAACCATGCCACGAGAGCCCATAAAAGGAAATCTGAACCTGACACTAATCTAGCTGTCCGAGGATTTACCTGGTGAGACATCAGTCTCTTTACCAGCGAGTTTTACCAGATTTCCCCGGGCCACCACGTGACACAATTGGTAGTAATTCATTCAAATTACCCCTAATGAGTCAATATGGATAAATATCAACACAACATCGTGTTCAAATAGAAATAAATTTCTACCTCATACTTGGGATCGAACGCTAGCCCCTTCTAATGAAAGGCCAGGTCGAAACCAACCATGCCACGAGAGCCCATAAAAGGAAATCTGAACCTGACACTAATCTAGCTGTCCGAGGATTTACCTGGTGAGACATCAGTCTCTTTACCAGCGAGTTTTACCAGATTTCCCCGGGCCACCACGTGACACAATTGGTAGTAATTCATTCAAATTTCCTTTTATGGGCTCTCGTGGCATGGTTGGTTTCGACCTGGCCTTTCATTAGAAGGGGCTAGCGTTCGATCCCAAGTATGAGGTAGAAATTTATTTCTATTTGAACACGATGTTGTGTTGATATTTATCCATATTGACTCATTAGGGGTAATTTGAATGAATTACTACCAATTGTGTCACGTGGTGGCCCGGGGAAATCTGGTAAAACTCGCTGGTAAAGAGACTGATGTCTCACCAGGTAAATCCTCGGACAGCTAGATTAGTGTCAGGTTCAGATTTCCTTTTATGGGCTCTCGTGGCATGGTTGGTTTCGACCTGGCCTTTCATTAGAAGGGGCTAGCGTTCGATCCCAAGTATGAGGTAGAAATTTATTTCTATTTGAACACGATGTTGTGTTGATATTTATCCATATTGACTCATTAGGGGTAATTTGAATGAATTACTACCAATTGTGTCACGTGGTGGCCCGGGGAAATCTGGTAAAACTCGCTGGTAAAGAGACTGATGTCTCACCAGGTAAATCCTCGGACAGCTAGATTAGTGTCAGGTTCAGATTTCCTTTTATGGGCTCTCGTGGCATGGTTGGTTTCGACCTGGCCTTTCATTAGAAGGGGCTAGCGTTCGATCCCAAGTATGAGGTAGAAATTTATTTCTATTTGAACACGATGTTGTGTTGATATTTATCCATATTGACTCATTAGGGGTAATTTGAATGAATTACTACCAATTGTGTCACGTGGTGGCCCAGGGAAATCTGGTAAAACTCGCTGGTAAAGAGACTGATGTCTCACCAGGTAAATCCTCGGACAGCTAGATTAGTGTCAGGTTCAGATTTCCTTTTATGGGCTCTCGTGGCATGGTTGGTTTCGACCTGGCCTTTCATTAGAAGGGGCTAGCGTTCGATCCCAAGTATGAGGTAGAAATTTATTTCTATTTGAACACGATGTTGTGTTGATATTTATCCATATTGACTCATTAGGGGTAATTTGAATGAATTACTACCAATTGTGTCACGTGGTGGCCCGGGGAAATCTGGTAAAACTCGCTGGTAAAGAGACTGATGTCTCACCAGGTAAATCCTCGGACAGCTAGATTAGTGTCAGGTTCAGATTTCCTTTTATGGGCTCTCGTGGCATGGTTGGTTTCGACCTGGCCTTTCATTAGAAGGGGCTAGCGTTCGATCCCAAGTATGAGGTAGAAATTTATTTCTATTTGAACACGATGTTGTGTTGATATTTATCCATATTGACTCATTAGGGGTAATTTGAATGAATTACTACCAATTGTGTCACGTGGTGGCCCGGGGAAATCTGGTAAAACTCGCTGGTAAAGAGACTGATGTCTCACCAGGTAAATCCTCGGACAGCTAGATTAGTGTCAGGTTCAGATTTCCTTTTATGGGCTCTCGTGGCATGGTTGGTTTCGACCTGGCCTTTCATTAGAAGGGGCTAGCGTTCGATCCCAAGTATGAGGTAGAAATTTATATATATATATATATATATATATATATATATATATATATATATATATATATATATATATATATATATATATATATATAGAGAGAGAGAGAGAGAGAGAGAGAGAGAGAGAGAGAGAGAGAGAGAGAGAGAGATGGATAGATAGAGATAGGTAGATAGCTAGAGTCAGAGAGATAGAGAGATCTGTCTTTCTGTCTGTCTCTCTATCTCTCTGACTCTAGCTATCTACCTATCTCTATCTATCCATCTCTCTCTCTCTCTCTCTCTCTCTCTCAGACTGTCTCTCTATCTCTCTGACTCTAGCTATCTACCTATCTCTATCTATCCATCTCTCCCTCTCTCTCTCTCTCTCTCTCTCTCTCTCTCTCTCTCTCTCTCTCTCTCTCTCTCTCTTATCACAAATCACTCAAGAGGCAACGGATACGAATTGGAATTGAAAAGGTACATCATCACTGAAAGTGATAATTTCTTTACATACAAAATAGCAAATACTTAGAACAGACTTTCAGCGGATGTAGTGAACAGTAACACGGTAAACGAGTTCAAGAATAAGTTAGACAAAATCATAAAAACTTTTTAAGCGTTTAAACTCATTCCTTTACCAAAAAGCAAATGGAGTCTCTCTCTCTCTCTCTCTCTCTCTCTCTCTCTCTCTCTCTCTCTCTCTCTCTCTCTCTCTCTGAAACCTAAAGGGTAAGGGGCATAGTAAATAGAGTGGCGATTTTTTATTAGTAATTTTTCTAGCATATTTAGAATTTTGGATATCGATACATTGTTTAGATTATTTAATCATCGATCTCTTTCATTTCATGTATAATCTTATATGATGGAATTTGACTGGTATTGGTCTCAAAAGTCTTACTTAACAGAAATAGTGAAATAGCAGAGAGAGAGAGAGAGAGAGAGAGAGAGAGAGAGAGTATTTTTGAGAATGCCAGTGATGTACAGAAACAAATATTGTAATGAAAGAAATAAAGACGATTCCCATTCCCAAATCTAACCGATATGTAAACGATATATTTTAATCACAATATTGAAATATTCATACAAAAAATTACTCCATAAATTATACAAAATTAGCAAATATAATTAGAATAAAAATTCTCTATGAAATTGAGAGCCAATTAGTTAAAACACCCAAATCTAAACAATATATAAACGACATATTTTGACGAGAATATTACGATCGCTTCCGGCACTTCAAAAGTCGGCCATAACTACAAGCAATAAAGACCTCTAAATCAAAGACGCCATAAGAGTTATTCTCCCAAATGAGGTCCAACGCTTAGATATAAATCTACCGGAATGTAATAAGGAGAGTTCACAATGTGTTTAATTAGCATAATGTTCTGGTTAAGTTTCGGTACAAATCGTGATTTTTTTTTTTGAAAGGGGGGGGGTTTAAAATAGAACTTCCTGACGTTACAACCCTATTTTTTTTTCGGGGGCTGGGCCAGGGATAATGGGATCTTAAAAGGGAGCCGACATGATTAGAATTGGAGTGAGGCCATTTCTAGAAGCGACTGAAGAATATCTCGCTGTCCGTAAGGATCAAGTGTGATTCTGTCAAATTAAACCTAAATGAAAGGGACAGTAAATATTGAGGAGATGTACATACGAACATACATACATACATACACACACACAGATATATATATATATATATATATATATATATATATATATATATATATATAATATATATATATATATGTGTGTGTGTGTATTTTAGAGATCATTACAAATTGTCCAGTTTTGTAAGAGAGAGAGAGAGAGAGAGAGAGAGAGAGAGAGAGAGAGAGAGAGAGAGAGAGAGAGAGAGAGAGAGAGAGAGAGAGAGAGAGAGAGAGAATGAAAATATAAGAAAAAACTATGACACTACCAACAATAAATAAACCTACATTAATACCTACATATAAAGAATATGAGAGAGAGAGAGAGAGAGAGAGAGAGAGAGAGAGAGAGAGAGAGAGAGAGAGAGAGAGAGAGATGGGCCGCGAATACCAATTGGGAATGCGTAATAGATGTTCTAATTGGAATATCTGCGGCGTAACACATGTTCAGAATGGTAACTAACGCAGGAAAAAAAATTATCAAATGGAAAAGTCCATATAATATTCATTTTTCATTTTATTTAAGACTATTAACATAAAGGAATTTAAAACACGGATTAATGTGAAGTATAATAATAAATATTCAAAAGAATAAGAGTAGATAATAACATGTTGTTATCCAAATAGATATCTGAAATAGATAAAGAAATCAGGATGCTATAATCCCAAGGCCTCAAACAGAGACAAATAGCTTAGGGAGGAAAGGAAATAAATGAACTATATGAGAAGTAGTGAATAAGGAATATAAAATACCTTAAGATCAGTAACAACGTTAAACTAGATATGTCATATGAAACCTATGAAGAGAGACGCATATCAGCATGTTCCACCAGTCTAAAAACCTATTAAAAAAATGCTACTGGATAAATATGTGTTATGAGTATGGGGAATAATACAGAGGAAATTTAACTTTTTGAATTTAGTATTTCTAGTCGTTAGTTTTCTCACTTTTCATAAAAAACAATACTTTCTTATTGTTAACAGATCATCTGACTTTACTTGGACAAACTTAGCTAGTAATTACCTTAAATTCTTAAGCATCCACACAATGATATATATATATATATATATATATATATATATATATATATATATATATATATATATATATATATATATATATATATATATATATATATATATATATATAAGGATGAAGAGGACAGCAAGAAGACTTCGGATCATCTTACATATTTATTCAACACCACCGTTTCGGGAATCCATTCCCATCATCAGGGCTACATAAAACATGAAATTATGTTTACATTAGAAATTAATCATACATTTTTGCTTAAAATTGCTTTGGTATAAAAAATATTAAAAAACGGTTAAAAGAATCAAAATACAGGAACCTAGACGGTATATAAAAATATGTGGCTAACAGAGGTCCTTTACAATTATGATGATAAAAACACTTGTGATCAAAATGGAATAAAAAATATACATATATGTAAATGAATGGTCGAACTTACTGTCAAGAGATGTGGCTGAAAACTATAGGAATATTTGAGAAAATTCTTCAAGAATTTTCTCAAATATTCCTATAGTTTTCAGCCACATCTCTTGACAGTAAGTTCGACCATTCATTTACATATATGTATATTTTTTATTCCATTTTGATCACAAGTGTTTTTATCATAATAATTGTAAAGGACCTCTGTTAGCCACATATTTTTATATACCGTCTAGGTTCCTGTATTTTGATTCTTTTAACCGTTTTTTAATATTTTTTATACCAAAGCAATTTTAAGCAAAAATGTATGATTAATTTCTAATGTAAACATAATTTCATGTTTTATGTAGCCCTGATGATGGGAATGGATTCCCGAAACGTTGGTGTTGAATAAATATGTAAGATGATCCGAAGTCTTCTTGCTGTCCTCTTCATCCTTAAACTTAAGCTTGCCAGAAGCGAAAATGTTACTAGTTATATATATATATATATATATATATATATATATATATATATATATATATATATATATATATATATATATATATATACATACTGTATGTATATATATGTATATATATATATATATATATATATATATATATATATATATATATATATATATCATTCTTTCTAGTCCTACTCAACAGCATTGAAATATATATGACTAGTCGGTCTCTCCCATCCCTTGGGTATGGGGAGAAGAAATAGTCATACCTTGGTGTCAGAAGGTACCCCGAAAGGTACACTCGCAAACCTCAATCTCCCAGAAATTGCCGAAACTGTCGTGTGCTAGTGTGTGGAATTTATCTAAATAATTAGCCATCATTTTTGACGGTTCTGGTGCACTAAATTATTCATAGTTTCCAGATAGTCTTTTATCTACTTCTTATAATCCATATCAAGTGTATAACTAATACTGAATAATCTAATAATAATCCCATGTAGTTGGAGCAAATGTTTTTATGTTGACCAGGCTGACATGAGTCTTTTTATAGTTTATATATGACATATCTGTTTTTGACGTTGTTAATAGTTTACATAGGACAAATCTGTTTTGACGTTGTTACTGTTTTTAGAATGATTTATTGTTAATTTATTCTCATTATTTATTTATTTCCTTATTTCCTTTCCTCACTGGGCTATTTTTCCCTATTGGAGCCCTTGGGCTTATAGCATCTTGCTTTTCCATCTAGGGTTGTAGCTTGGCTAGTAATAATAATAATAACAATAAACTGAATAATATCACTACCCCTGAGAAATAACTTTTCAGAACTTTTATAACGAAAGATATTCCTAATCGTCGATTTCTAACATCATTTACTTGTTTCAAGACAAAACTTTCCATTATGAAACATGACTGAATACAAGTCTAAAAGGCTTTTAAGCAACACAATCAGATTCCCGTACCGATAATGGTATAGTTACATCTCTCGGGAGAAAATATCCTTTGAGGATTCCTCAGACGTCCTTAGAAAAAAGGATTCCTGAGTAGTCCTGGCGTAAGCAAGTCCAGATTATTATTATTATTATTATTATTATTATTATTATTATTATTATTATTATTACTTGGTAAGCTACAACCATAGTTGGAAAAACAGGATGCTATAAGCTCAGGGGCCCCAACAGGGAAAATAGCCCAGTAAGGAAAGGAAACATTATTATTATTATTAATATTATTATTATTATTATTATCATTATAATTACTTGCTAAGCTACAGCCCTAGTTGGAAAAACAGGATGCTATAAGCCCAGGGGCCCCAACAGGGAAAATAGCCCAGCGAGGAAAGTAAACAAGGAAATATTAGAAGTAATTAACAATTAAAAAAATATTTTAAAAACAGTAACAACAATAAAGTAAATATTTCCTATATAAACTATAAAAAACAAGAGGAAGAGAAATTAGATAGAACAGTGTGCCCGAGTGTACCCTCAAGCAAGAGAACTCCAACCCAAGACAGTGGAAGACCAGGGTACAGAGGCTATGGCACTGCCCAAGATAGAGATTTTGGCATTTATAGCAACTCCATTTGGATGGTTTAGGGTTTAAAGTTTGCTCATGAATGGCAGAGGCAAGGGACAGTGACAATGCCCTAGAGACTGATCATATTTACATAATGATCAGAGGTATTCAGAGCCTAAGTCCCTAATATATAGCAAAATCAAACCATTGTTCTCAATTCTTGGGTAGTGCCATAGCCTCTGTACCATGGTCTTCCACTGTCTTTGGTTAGAGTTCTCTTGCTTGAGAGTACACTCGGGCACACTATTCTATCCTTTTTTCCCCTCTTAGTTTGTTAAAAGTTTTTATAGTTTATATTAATGTTGTTACTCTTCTCAAGATATTTTATTTTTCCTTGTTTCCCTTCCTCACTGGGCTATTTTCCCTGTTGGAACCCGTAGGCTTATAGCATTCTGCTTTTCCAACTATGGCTGTATCTTAGCAAGTAATAATAATAATAATAAATGCACGAACGAATTGTGGCTATTTTTGGATGATCAATTAAGAAAACAATTAGCATGAACGATGATTTCATTTTTCTAGTTCTAACAACATCTTCCCTTTCATTCCAACCACCTGGACGCAAATGAAAACAAATGATTAGCCTACAAAAGTTAAAGCGATCTCATCCCTTCATAACTTTTTAAATCAAGTAGGCCTATTAATTATCATTTTCAAAGTAATATAGAAACTTTAATTGGTAACGAACGAGGAAAAGTCTGGATATATTTTTTGGAAACAATCAACAAACCACATGGATAAGGATAATTGGATTTCAGCATAAGTGCTTTATCAAATATGCTGTGATATCAGGTTCGTATTTCAAAAAGTTAAAAGAAACGTTGTCGTTTTCAATATACTTGTAATTAGAGGGTCACTCAGTAGAGCGGAGACCTCCGCCAGGGCATTCTGAACCTGTTTTTTTCGACCTTGACCTTGACTTTTGATCTAGGACTTTCAAAATTGAATCACTTCCACGTCTAAATATAACATTTAATACCTGAACATTTCTCTACTCTGATTGAAATTGTAACCTCCACCACGGCAGCTTATTTCTAGACCTTTTTCCTCGACATTGACCTTGACCTTTGACCTAGGACTTTCAAAATTGAATAATTTCCAAGTCTCAACATAAAAATTAATCCCTGAAAGTTTCATCACTCTGGGTAGTATTGTGACCTTCGCCACGCCAGCTTATTTCTAGACCTTCTTTTTTTACCTTGACCTTTGACCTAGGACTTTCAAAATTGAATCACTTCCACGTCTCAACATAACAATTAACCCTTGACAGTTTCACTATTCTATGAGTAAAATTGTGACCTCCGCCACGGCACCTTTTTTCTCAACCTTTTGTTTGACCTTGACCTTGACCTTTGTCCTACGACTTTCAAAATTAAATCACTTCCAACCTCTCAACATAACAATTAATCCTTGACAGTTTCATTACTCTGAGTAAAATTGTGACCTTCACCACAGCAGGTTATTTCTCAACCTTTTGTTCGACCTTGACCTTTGACCTAGGACTTTCAAAATTAAATCACTTAAACGTCTCAACATAGTAATTAATCCCCGAAAGTTTCCCTAATCTGATTAAACTGTGACCTCCGCCACGGCAGCTTATTTCTCCTTTTGTTCGATCTTAACCTTGACCTTTGACCAAGGACTTTCAAAATTGAATCACTTCCACGTCTCAACATAAAAATTGATCCCTGAGAGTTTCACTACTCTGAATAAAATTGTGCCCTCCGCCACGGCAGCTTATATCTCAACCTTTAGTTCAACCTTGACCTTTGGCCTAGGACTTTCAAAAATGAATCCCTCCCGTCTCAACAGAACAATGGATCCCTGAAAGTTTCACTATTCTATGAGTAAAATTGTGACCTCCGCCACGGCATCTTTTTTCTCAACATTTTGTTTGACCTTGACCTTGACCTAGGACTTTCAAAATTGAATCACTTCCACGTCTCAACAGAACAATTGATCCCAGACAGTTTCACTACTCTATGAGTAAAATTGTGTCAAAAAAATTGTTCTATTAAAAACAAACAAGGGCGAAAACATAACCGCCTCCTAACTTAGTTGGCTGAGGTAACTAAAAATTCCTTCAATATTGACCTTTCTACCAACATTTCTGTATGAAATATACAGACCTTCTCTGACAAATAGTACAGTATAGCAAGTCTATCTGTTTTCTTTACTTCAAAGAGCAATAGAAAAAATAACACTTTGGCAGTAAACGTGATTCTATACGACTCTTAGGGATTTCCTCTACACGCCCCTAGGAAAAGAAACTCAGGTTTACAGTCTTGGCTGGATATCCTGCTGGGCTCTTGTTCATCTATAGGAAAGGGTATTTTGTTCACACATGTATGGAATAAGAGTTATTTTTTTCTATCATGTTACTAATTACTTTTATTCTATCTTCTATGTCTTTATCATAGAGTTCGTGTCATTTTATACTGTATCTTTCGTAACTTGCTTTTATTCTATCTTCCAAATGTCTGTATAGTTCGTGTCATTCTTGAGAATCTTTCGTAACTTGCTTGACTGTGTCTTTCGTAACTTACTTGACTGAGTCTTTCGTTACTTACATAACTGTGTCTTTCTTAAATATCTTGGTTGTATCATCCGTAACTTACTTGACTGTATTTTTCAAATTTTACTTGACTGTATCTTTCGTGATTTACTTGATTGGGTCGTTCGTAACTTGATTGACCGTGTCTTTAGTAACTTACATGACTGTATCTTTCACAAGTTGTTTGAATGTGTCTTTGGTAACTTACTTGACTGTGTCTTTCGTGACTTACTTGACTGTGTCTTTCGTAACTTGTTTGAATGTGTCTTCAGTAACTTACTTGACTGTGTCTTTCATAACTTGTTTGACTGTGTCTTTAGTAACTTACTTGACGGTGTCTTTCATAACTTGTTTGACTGTGTCTTTCATGACTTGTTTGTCTGTGTCTTTCGTAACTTGTTTGACTGTGTCTTTCGTAACTTGCTTGACTGTGTCTTCAGTAACTTACTTGACTGTGTCTTTCATAACTTGTTTGACTGTGTCTTCAGTAACTTACTTGACTGTGTCTTTCATAACTTGTTTGACTGTGTCTTTAGTAACTTACTTGACGGTGTCTTTCGTAACTTGTTTGACTGTGTCTTTCGTAACTTGTTTGACTGTATCTTTCATGACTTGTTTGACTGTGTCTTTCGTAACTTGCTTGACTGTGTCTTCAGTAACTTACTTGACTGTGTCTTTCATAACTTGTTTGACTGTGTCTTCAGTAACTTACTTGACTGTGTCTTTCATAACTTGTTTGACTGTGTCTTCAGTAACTTACTTGACTGTGTCTTTCATAACTTGTTTGACTGTGTCTTTAGTAACTTACTTGACGGTGTCTTTCGTAACTTGTTTGACTGTGTCTTCCGTGACTTGTTTGACTGTGTCTTTCGTTACTTAGTTGACTGCATCTTTCATGACTTGCTTGACTGTGTCTTTAGTAACTTACTTGACTGTATCTTTCATGACATGCTTGACTGTGTCTTTCATAACTTGTTTGACTGTGTCTTTCATGACTTGTTTGACTGTGTCTTTCGTAACTTGCTTGACTCTGTCTTTCGTAACTTACAAGATTGTGTCTTTCGTAAATATCTTGACTGTCACTTTCGTAACTTACATAATTGTATCTTTTTTTATATATTGTGACTGTATATTTCGTAACTTACATGACAGTAGTCTTCGTAAATATCTTAACTGTATCGTTTGACGCCATTAAAAACCTTCTCAATATGTTACAAAGAAAATAAAAGCATTTTCTCAATTTTATTCCTAGCAAATACCTTTTAGCTCTTCTCATTAAACAATAAAAACAAAATTTCAAACCTAAAACAATTGACAATTGCTTTAATAATCTTATGATATTAGCGTTCAACATCTAGGAAAGAGAGACTACCTTTTTCCCTAAATCATAATCACGGATGGAATCTAAAAAATAAATTTCTTGAAATAATACTTATCATATTCTGAGTAATTTTCCTCATTTTCATTTTCGAATCCCATGGGGGAGACACATCAGTTATTATTCAAGTTTTATTATATATTCTACTGATTCTGTTTTTCATAAACATCAAAACATTTTTCACCAAGGTAAAATAATACTGATATATTTAACATGTAAATCTTTTTTCCATAGCAGTAAAATAAGGTAAACAGAGACTATACACATAAGAAATATTGAAGAAAAAAAAAAAAAAAAAAAAAAAAAAAAAAAAAAAAAAACTTTTCACTAAGGTAAAATAATACTGATATACTTAAACTGTACATTTTCCTTCCATGGCAGTAAAAGAAGGTAAACAGACTATAAACATGAGAAATATTGCCAAAAAAAGCACTTTTCACTAAGGTAAAGTAATTTTGATATACTTAAACTGTATATCCTCTTTCCATAGCAATAAAAGAAGGTAAACAAACTATAAACATAAGAAATATTGAAAAAAAAAAAAAAAACACTTTTCACTAAGGTAAAATAATTCTGATATACTTGAACTGTATATCCTCTTTCCATAGCAATAAAAGAAGGTAAACAGAGGCTATAACCATAAAAAATATGAAAAATGTCGAATATAATATATAACTGTGAGTGTTCAACTAAAAACCAGACATCCTCTGATCGACTGTGCAGAACAAAATTGGCAAAATAATAACTTGTCTTTGTTTCTAACTTGGCTTTGATAATTTTCCGATATGTAGAAAGGCAGCATTACAAACACTTTACTGATTTTCCACAACATCAAACTAAACAATATCCTGGTTGCTTTTGTTCTAATTGTTATCGTTTTGAAGCAATCAATGTCAGAACAACATTGAAACAGGATACAGAGAAGGTATTTCCAAAGACATGATCCCACCTATTTGCAATGGACGTCAAACTAAAACAATGGAGTCTGGAAGATTAACTAACGGCTCGAGCTTTTTCCTAAGCCTGTACACGTGCGCGCACACACACACATACATGATAGCAATAATAATAGTCATAAAACTAACAATAATAATAATAATAATGATAATAATAATAATAATAAAACTAACAATAATAATAATAATGATAATAATAATAATAATAATAATAATAATGATAATAATAATAATTACAATAACTAGCGGAACCCGTGTAAATTACACGTAATGATATTTTCAATACTAATTATCTTAATCTAGGTTATGGAAATTGATAGAACTCAAATTTTGGTATATTTAAAAAAAAAAAGTCAGGTGCTAGAGACAAAATTGGGAAAATTATATAAGATGTGCTTTGGTTAAGTATCAAAGTCCTATGTGAATTTGTAAGAGTATACTATGAAATTATTTCCGTTTTCTTTAAAGCGTGACACAAAATGAATAAATAAATAACACAATCGCTATCGTATCAATATATGGATAATAATAATAATAATAATAATAATAATAATAATGATAATAATTTTATCCAGATATAAAGATTTAATGATAATTATAGTTTCTATAAGTGGACTTTTTTTTAGGAAAACCAAAACAGACTTCATTAAAAAAAAAAAAAACAATTTGGATCTGGTTAAACTGCAAAAGCAATAAAAAAAGAAAAAAAAAACATATCTTCATTATATGATCATCAAAACGTACCTCACTAAAAAAAATTATCTGGTTAAAATGAAAAAAAAAAAATCTTCATTATATGAACTCCAAAACAGAATTTACCAAAAAAAAAAAAGTCTAGTTAAAATGCAAAAACTATAAAAAACATATCTTCACTACATATTATTATTATTATTTTTATTATTGTTATTATTATCATTATTATCATCATTATTATTACTCGCTAAGCTACACCCCTAGTTGGAAAAGCAAGATGCTATAAGCCCAGGGGACCTAACAGACAAAACAGCAAAGACTGAATAGGACTTATTTAATGTGAATTTGCAATAGCAAAAGAATATAAAAAAACTGAGAGCCACTGACCAATTGTACAAAATGACGTAAATGAAAAGTTGTTTTTCTGTTTTCAATTTGAATCTGACTATTTTTCGATATGTAGGAAGGCCGCTTCGAACAATAAGTGATCTTCTCCAACATCTAGGTCAACAATAGCTTTGTTCCTATTGTTATCATTGTTATAGTTTTAAGCAATCAACATCGGAACAGACATGAAGCATGAATTAGATTCTTAAAAGCGTGATGCCGCACTAACGTGTTTGTAATGGGCGTTTAACTGAAGCATGAATTCAATACTGAAGAATTTCCAATTTGATGGATTATTATTATTATTATTATTATTATTATTATTATTATTATTATTATTATTATTATTATTATTATCTAGGCCACAACCCTAGTTTGAAAAGCAGGATGCTATAATCCCATGGGCCTCAGAGAGGTGAAAATAGCCCAGTGATGTAAGGAAATAAGGAATCACATGAAATAGTAAACCTCATTGTACCATCAAGCAAGAGAACACTACCCCACGTCACTGGGAGACCATGGAACAGAAGCTATGGCACTACCCAAAACCAGCGAACAATGGTTTCATGTTGAAGTGTCCTCCTAGAAAAGCTACTTGAAGATAGTGGATCTGGTTACCCACATTCGGTCCATATGCGATGTAAATAAATTGCACAATACCTTTTTATCAATGCAAGACTGGGGCAACGTAGAGATACTGAAATGTTATGGGATTTGTCCGTAGAGTTATTTGGTAATTTGAAAATCGGATAATATCAATATCT
>NC_090726.1:204018690-204036190 GCF_036898095.1 Palaemon carinicauda
GGCCTTTAAACCTTGTGTTAGCTGCTCCTCTAGGAGAAGGATATTCCAACCATAGTTAGGGCAGGAAGATGCTATAAGCCTAAGGGCTCCAACAGGGAAAATAGTGAGGAAGGGATATAAGGACACATAGAATAGCGTACCTGAGTGTACCCTCAAGCAAGAGAATTCTAACTCAAGGCATTGAAAGATCATGGTGCAGAGGCTATGGCGCAATAGTGTACCTGAGTGGACCCTCAAGCAAGAGAATTCTAACCCAAGACAGTGGAAGATTATGGTGCAAAGGCTATGGCACTACCCAAGAGTAGAAAACAATGGTTTGATTTTAGTGTCCTCCTAGATGAGCTGCTTACTTAAGCACATATATACTGTAGTTCCTTGCGGAGACCATAGAATATTATGGAAAAGAATGAAAAATAAGTTTATTTTTTTAGTAATTTATGAAGTACACAACACGTAATAAAACTGAGAAATTACAAGATACTCGCAAGGCATTAAAAAGTGAAATAAAATAACCAGTGAAATTAACAAAATACCTCTATTCGGGTGAATACGATAAGGCAACACTATAGTCAATTCTTTTTAGTGAGGCGCATTTTCACCGACTCGCAGCGGTGCCCTTTTAGCTCGGAAAAGTTTCCTGATCGCTGATTGGTCGGACAAGATAATTCTAACCAATCAGATAACAGAAAACTTTTCCGAAGTAAAAGGGCACCGCTGCGAGTCGGTGCAAATGTGCCTCATTAAAAAAAATTGAGTATAGTTAGGAAAAAGATTTGGAAATATCCTTTTGCTTTAAATACACTGCTGGATATTTTCGAAGTTTTATTTTGCCAAAATTAGAGATGTTGATAAAACTTTTTCTAAGGATCATGCCAACCAACTTGCATAAGGACGTATTTCTCTCCAATTAAAAGTTTTTTGAGTTCTTTGATATAACGGATTAAATTTAGTAATATTAAAAAATTGTTTATATATATATATATATATATATATATATATATATATATATATATATATATATATATATATATATATATATGGATAAATATCAACACAACATCGTGCTCAAATTGAAATAAATTTCTAACTCATACTTGGGATCGAACGCTAGCCCCTTCTAATGAAAGGCCAGGTCGATTCCAAACATGCCACGAGATGTGTGTGTGTGTATATATATATATATATATATATATATATATATATATATATATATATATATATATATATATATATATATATATATATATATATATATATATATATAAATCTTAGCTTAATATGAAAAACGAAATGACTGAAGTCCTTCAAAAAGAAGGCAGCCGTACTTACCCCATATAAATGGGAAATAAGTACGTTAATAAAATTGTTATAAAGCGTAAAAGCAAAATACTGAAATGAACAGATTGAAAACCTTTTAAAAATCTACTAAATAAAAAAGGTAAAAATGGTAAAGCCATAATGATGACCATTAAAATAGTGTACAAGCACAATGCTGAGAACATATTGAGAAGCTTTTTAAAACTTAATAAGAAAAACGGAAAAATGGAAAAGTAGTAATACCTAGATTCATGCCATACAACAGTTACAATATGGCTGCCAATTCCTAATTTCAAATCTCACAGACACTATTATTATTATCATCATTACTGGCTAAGCTACAACCAGTGTTGGAAAATAGGATGTTATAAACACAAGGACTCCAATAGGGAAAATAGGCCAGACATTATCCTTTTTTAATCTCGGTCCCATGCCCTGGTGAAACACTTACTGTCTGTCCTAAGAACGTATATTCATTAAAAATCACTAAAGTTTCGTCCATAACCCTTATTGATAGTCTCTGCATTTTCATTGAATATCACCCTAGTTTTACTCATATTCATTTTCAGGCCTACATTTCTGCTTTCTCTGTTCAAATCTTGTATCATGTTTTGCATTTCCTTCTATGATTCACTAACCAGAACTATGCCATCTTCTAATCTCGAGTTGTTAAGGTATTCCTCATTAATGTTAATTCCTACATTTTCCCAGTCTTAAGTCTTTAAAACGTCTTCTAGGAACGCTGTGAATAATCTAAGAGAGATGGGGGTATCCCTGTCTAACTCCTTTCTCAATTTGGATTTTCTCACTATCTTTTAGTAGTCTTAGTATTTCTGTACTTCCTGTATAGATATCTTCAAGGTTCTAACATAAGATTAATCTATTCCTTGTATTTGAAGGGCTTTCATTACTGCGGAAGTTTTGACAGAATCAAAAGCTTTCTAATACTCAAGAATACTCTTTTACATACTCAGCTTAAAATGATCCGATGGATATACGGTTCTTATAACAACACATAATGAAAAAGACAACAGTCCACATGAAGCAAGGTTAAGACACATGAGATTTCCTCATAACTATCATTTATTACATGATTTTGATTCTGGAATGTCAAGCTGGATAATACATTGGCTCATATATACAGATGATTTCATGTAGCTCATTTTCATTGGATGACAATGCATCATTAACCAATCATCACCGTTGGATTTCAATTGGCATAACAAACCAAATTGATTTAGGGAATAGATACATAATTCACAATTGAAAATAAAATATTTATGTATATCATGAAATGGATAAACCTGTTAATTCAGAATTAGCTCATGTATTTTTGGAAAGGCATTTTTATAATTAATAATTCACAGAATTCTTGAAAACTTGAATTCAATTGATCTTAAATTCATCAATTCAATTGATCTTAAATTCATCTATAAACAGCGAAAGTTAATGTTCAGGAATATTCAAAGAGATTAATATTTTGAAATTACAAAAACTTATTACAATATGTATGTATGTATATATATATATATATATATATATATATATATATATATATATATATATATATATATATATATATATATATATATATATATATATATGACTTAATACCTAAAACGTATAATTCAATGCATTACACTTACCAAAAATATCATTGGAACGTTGTGACTGGGTATTATCATTACCTTGAGAGTAAAATCGTGTTGCAAATATACAAATAAACTACCATGTTGGAGATGAGTTTATTTCAAGTCTAAGAATAGATTTCTGAATTCGTTAGTATTAAGTACAGTGGATTTGAAATGAACTTTTATCTCTCTGGATAGCTCGTTTGGTAGTCACTTGCTGGCATTGTTCCGACTTGCAGGTACAGGTTCGAGTCCTTGCCCAGTCATTAGCATTTATCAAAAATTTCTAATAGATGTATATTCCCAAATTTAGATTTCAATTTTAAATGCCATTGTTGTTGACCTATTAAAGCTACGAATGTTAGTGTTTTATATATATATATATATATATATATATATATATATATATATATATATATATATATATATATATATACATACATACACACAAACACACACACACATATATATATATATATATATATATATATATATATATATATATATATATATATATATTTTGACACAAATGTAATTTACCAATTGCTTCATTTTGTAACAATAAAATACTACAGAATCCTCTGGCAACAATATTCCAAAAAACGTATTTTTTAAACCATTTACAAAACCTTAAATGATTAAATTAATAAAATTACAAAATGAAAAAAAAAGAAAACAGGCGAATTTATTTCCTGAAAATTTTCCAGGATACTTTCGAAACAGTAAAAAAAAAAAAAAAAAAAAAAAAAAAAAAAAAAAAAAAAAAAAAAAAAAAAAGGTTAACTATAACTAATAATAAAAAAGAATCTTCTATAGCGGAGGCCCATCTCAATATACTCCTAAAGGCTAAACCTATTACTCACCGGTATGTCTAATAAGGCTTCGTTTGGATAAACGAGTTAGGCCTACCCAAAGTAAGGTTATGAATCTGGGTAAGTGAGCTAGATGATGTGGGACCCATCATAAGCTGACATTTACATGTCCAAGAGAAGAATAGTTCTCCTATTCTCTTACTAAAGAGGATACCCTTATATTATAAAAAAAAAAAAAAAAAAAAAAAAAAAAAAAAAAAAAAAAAAAAAAAAAAAAAAAAACCCAGCTCCTTTCCTCACTGGGCTATTTTCCCTGTTCGAGCCCCTGGGCTTATAGCATCCCACTTTTCCAACTGGGGTTGTAGCTTGACAAGTAATAATAATAATAATAATAATAGTAATAATAATAATAATAATAATAACAACAATAATAATAATAATAATAATAATAATGGTAATGATAATGATAAGAATGGTAATAAAAATAAGAATAATAATAATAATAATAATAATAAAAGCCTATCTTGTACTGCTGCTATTATCACAGTCATTATTATTAACGAAAGTTTTCTCTATATAATATGACTCCCAGATTCGAATATACAGTATATTGTACTCCAAAATGCTAAACCATGCAAAGGTTTTAATATACTTAACCATTCTAAAATGTGTCTTCATGCAAAACTGAGATATACAAACCTAATTATCCCCGAACTTAGTATGAATATTATCATTGCTTATCTTACGTGTGTGTGTCATTTAAAATGGTAATGAGGTCGAGGTGCAAGACAGAGACTCTGATTAGAGAGAGAGAGAGAGAGAGAGAGAGAGAGAGAGAGAGAGAGAGAGAGAGAGAGAGAGAGAGATTATGATTACCACATGAGAGACCTCGGTATACAGAGAGAGAGAGAGAGAGAGAGAGAGAGAGAGAGAGAGAGAGAGAGAGAGAGAGAGAGATTATGATTACCACATGAGAGACCTCGGTATACAGGGTTCCTACACCCCTTCTCCATGTAATCAGGGTTCCTACACCCCTTCCCCCTGTAATCAGGGTTCCTACACTCCTTCCCCCTGTAATCAGGGTTCCTACACCCCTTCACCCTGTAATCAGGGTTCCTACACCCCTTTCCCCTGTAATCAGGGTTCTTACACCCCTTCCCCCAGTAACCAGAGGGTACCTACACCTCTTCCCCCTGTAATCAGGGTTCCTACACCCCTCACCCCCTGTAATCAGGGTTCCTAAACCCTTTCCCCCTGTAATCAGGGTTCCTACACCCCTTCCCCCTATAATCAGGGTTCCTACATCCCTTCCCCCTGTAATCAGGGTTCCTACACCCCTCACCCCCTGTAATCAGGGTTCCTAAACCCCTTCCCCCTGTAATCAGGGTTCCTACACCCCTTCCCCCTGTAATCAGGGTTCCTACACCTCTCACCCCCTGTAATCAGGGTTCCTACACCCCTTCCCCCTATAATCAGGGTTCCTACATCCCTTCCCCCTGTAATCAGGGTTCCTACACCCCTCACCCCCTGTAATCAGGGTTCCTAAACCCCTTCCCCCTGTAATCAGGGTTCCTACACCCCTTCCCCCTGTAATCAGGGTTCCTACACCTCTCACCCCCTGTAATCAGGGTTTCTAAACCCCTTCCCCCTGTAATCAGGGTTCCTACACCCCTTCCCCCTGTAATCAGGGTTCCTACACCCCTCACCCCCTGTAATCAAAGTTCCTACACCCCTCACCCCCTGTAACCAGGGTTCCTATACCCCGTCCCCCAGTAACCAGGTGGTTCCTACACCCCTTCCCCCTGTAACCAGGGTTCCTACACCCCTCCCCCAGTAACCAGGGTTCCTACACCCCTTCCCCCTGTAATCAGGGGGTTCCTACATCCCTTTCCCCTGTAATCAGGGTTCCTACACACCTTCCCCCTGTAACCAGGGTTCCTACACCCCTCTCCCCCTGTAATCAGGGTTCCTACATCTCTTCCCCCAGTAACCAGGGTTCCTACACCCCTCACCCCCTGTAATCAGGGTTCCTACACCCCTCCCCCAGTAACCTGGTCCCTTATACAATTTCCCCCTGTAACCAGGTTCCCTACACTCTCTGCCCCTGTAACCTGGCCCCCTACACAGTTTACCACTGTAACCAGGGGACCTAACTCACTCCCCCAGTAGCCTGGCCCCCTACACAGTTTACCCCTGTAACCAGGTCCCTTACATCCTTTCCCCCTGTAACTAGAACTCCTAAACCATTCCCCCTGTAACCTGGCCCCCCGGCACAGTTTCCCCCTGTAACCTGGCCCCATACACAGTTTCTTCCTGTAACCATGGGCCCTACACCCCCCTGTAACCAGGACCCCTACACCCTGCCCTGTAACCAGGCCTCCTACACTCCTTTCCCCTGTAACCAGTCCCCCAACAGCCTCTCCCTCTGCAACTAGGCCCACTACAACCCCCTGTAACCAGGGTCCCTACACCCACTCCCCCTGTAACTGGGCCCACTATACCCTGCCCCTGTAACCAGTCCCCCAACACCCTCTCCCTCTGAAACTAGGCTCACTACAACTCCCTGTAACCAGTGCCCCTTACACACTGCCCCTGTAACCAGTCCCCCAACAACCTATCCTCTGAAACTAGGCCCACTACAACTCCCTGGAACCAGTGCCCCTAGACCCGTCCCCTTGTAACCAAGGTCTCTAAACCCCTTTCCCCTGTAACCAGGGTCCCTACACACACCCTGTAACCGAGGTCTCTCAACCCCTTCCCCTGTAACTAGGACCCCTACACCCCTCCTCCAGTAACCAGGATCCCTACACCCCTCTCCCCCAAGGGCACAGCCCCCCCCCCACCCCAATAGCTCCTCCTAAATCAGGCTTACCTCACAAGATGCAACTTCTTGGCCCAAACCAAAGCACTTCTCAAATCCAGTAAATGTATAATGCGAAAAGTTGCTTTAGGCGAGACACTCTAAAAAAGGCCTACGTGCCAAAAACGTCTGGTTAGAGATTCTGTGGTCATTTTATTTTTTTATTTTTCAAAAATTGTCTTTTGTGTAGTTCATATGGGGATAATTTATCTTGAAGATATTAAAATTGCTTTATCATAATTCGTGTATTCAGCGTAGCTAAATCGGACTTATAGAATAAGGGATATTTTAATGGGATGTTGATTGTCTAAATCCATTTGTATTCTTGATTATTCACTTTGAATAGAATAACGATATATATATATATATATATATATATATATATATATATATATATATATATATATACAGTATATATATATATACATATATATGTGTGTATGTGTTTATGTAAATATACATTTTAAATCTCATGAGTGTGTTTGCCTTACATATTATCAATAGCGAGACAGTCGTCAATAAATATTGACAAGTGTCCCGTTACTGATAACATGTAAGGCAAACACAATCGTAAGATTTCATATATATATATATATATATATATATATATATATATATATATATATATATATATATATATATATATATATATATATATATATATTCACATACACACACACACATATATATATATATATATATATATATATATATATATATATATATATATATATACACACCTGAATATGTCTTGAATTAGAGGTCTCTTGCTTAAGTTTACTCAGGCACACTATTCTATCTGTTTCCCCATTCCTTATCCTCACTGGACTATTTTCCCTGTTGGAACCCTTGGGTTTATAACATCCTTCTTTTCCAACTAGGTAGTAGCTTACCTAGAAATAATAATAATAATAATAATAATAATAATAATAATAATAATAATAATAATAATAAGTTGCAAGTATATTTTGAGCCCAACAGCCTACTGAGTTTAAACACATAATTTGCAAGATAAACTTTAAATTTTCAACATTCTGATAAAAATTCAACATTGTTACTCTTTCACGGTGCTCCAAAAGAGCAAAGTAGCAAGACAAAGATGAAAATACCATATAATACTTTACGTATCCTAAAAAGAACACCAACCTCACACTAATGTTCTCAAGAGAATGCTCTTATATACAACCATGAGGAACTTGACTGAGCTCATGAAGAACTCTCTCTCTCTCTCTCTCTCTCTCTCTCTCTCTCTCTCTCTCTCTCTCTCTCTCTCTCTCTCTCTCTCTCTCTCTCTCTCTCTCTCTCATATTTTGCTCTTCTAAATTGTAATCAATTAATTTCATGTATTGTATTTAAGACCCAGACCTACATGGCTGAGGACTATGAAGGGCGAAGTAGGAGATGAAGAATGGAGGAGTATTGAATTAAAAGCTCAAGATTGAGATGAACGGCGAAATCTAACCGAGGCCCTTTGCGTCAATAGGCGTAGGAGGAGATGATGATGATGATTGTAATTAATACCCATTGTATAATGGAAACAAACGTATTATTATTATCATTATTATTATCACTATCTCTCTCTCTCTCTCTCTCTCTCTCTCTCTCTCTCTCTCTCTCTCTCTCTCTCTCTCTCTCTCTCTCTCTCTCTCTCTCTCTCTTATTTTTATATTTTGTTCTTCTAAATTATAGACAATTATATTGAAGTATTGGAATTAATACTTTGTCAATTGGAAATAAACGTATTATAATTATTACACACTCTCTCTCTCTCTCTCTCTCTCTCTCTCTCTCTCTCTCTCTCTCTCTCTCTCTCTCTCTCTCTCTCTCTCAAGCCAAGAACAGCAATACCCAAAGTGCTAGAGCATCGTAAGACCCGAAGAAGGACTCCGGAAGCCACAAGTAAATCGGACTGTGTTAATATCAGTTTCAGCACACTACCGCTCCGTCCATCCAGGCGGAGAACAATAGCGCCCCGTTACTGCTTATAACACCGACGTAACTGCACAATAACTACCGCCGAGGACTGCCGAAGACTGCCGAAGACTGCCTATCTAGTACCGCAGCTCCGGCTGGTTTCTCCATCAAATTTTTAAGGAGTGATTCATTCTCCTACCAATATGATAAGGCACATAGAATAGAGAGGAGCTTTGGGGAAAGAGCTAGAGGCGAGAAATCGAACTTTTAAGTGAATTTTCCGCGTGAAATGACACTGGGAAATGACTGGGGGAAATGACTGGGTGAAATGACTGGTGGGAAGTGAAGGTGGAGGTAATGTTAATAAAATATGGATGGGCGGTTTATCGAAAATATTCATATGCTATGGGGGTTAAAAGACCCCTAAAATATAATGTAAGTAGAGCTATCATAAAAATGATATTTGTGGCGTCATATAAAATGTTACATACTGTATATATGTACACATTATATATATATATATATATATATATATATATATTGTATGTATATATATATATATGTACATATATACATATATATACACATTATATATATATATATATTGTGTATATATGCATATATATGTACATATATATATATATATATATACATACAATATATATATATATATATATATATATATATATATATATATATATTATATATATATATATATATATATACACACATAAATTTATATATACACACATATATATATACATATAAACACTAATAAATAAATAAATAAACAAAGCCATATACAATGTAAAAACAAAATACATAATTTCTTTATGTAGAAAAGCCTCTGAGAGTGCAGATCTGCACCACGGCAGCTTACTTTTCAACCTCTTACTTGACCTTGACCTTGGCATTTGACCTAGGACTTTCATAACTGAATCACTTCTACGTCTCTACATAACAATTAATCCTTGAAAGTTTCACTACTCTATGAGTAAAAATGTGGCCAGGAAGTGGTTCACAAACAAACAAACAAGGAAACAGACAAACAACGGCGAAAACATAACCTCCTCCCCACTTCGCTGGCGGAGGTAATAAGCAATAAGGAAAGGAAATGAAAAACATCGAAATACTGAGTAAAAAATCCAAAACATTGGGTTGCAACACCCAAATCACTGTGTTAAACAGGCTAAAAACGGGGTAAATACATCCAAAACTTTAAAAACCTCCAAATCTCGATAAACACATCCAAAACACTGGGTAAAAGCAATTAAATTCATCAACCAAAACATCCAAACCAATTTGTAAAAACCTCCATAACACAAGGTAAAATAAGCAAACCCGTTATAAAAATATTCAAAACACTTTGTAATAACATCCCAAAATTTTGATTAAAACACCCAAAATCCAGGGTAAAAATATTCAACACTTTGTAATAACATAAAAAAACTCGGTAAAAACATCCAAAACCATGTGTAAAACATTCAAAACACTGGATAAAAACCTACAAAACACTAGGTTAAAACATTCCAAAACCTGGGTGAAAACATGTAAAAGACCTAGTAAAAATATCCAAAACTCTGGATAAAAACATCCAAAAAACTGGATAAAAACATCCAAAACACTGGATAAAATCAACAAAAACACTGGATGAAACCACCCAAAACACTAGATAAAACCACCTAACACACTTAATAAAACCATCCAAAAAACTTGATAAAAACATCCAAAAAACTGGATAAAAACATTAAAAACACTGGATAAAACCAACCAAAACACTGGATAAAACAAACCAAAACACTGGATAAAAACCTCCAAAACACTGGATAAAACAAACCAAAACACTGGATAAAAACCTCCAAAACACTGGATAAAACAAACCTAAACCCTGGATAAAAACAAACCAAAACACTGAATAAAACCAAAGAAAACAATGGATTAAAAACCAACCAAAGCTCTAGATAAAAACCAAACAAAACACTGAATAAAATTACTCAAAACACTGGATAAAAACAAACCAAAACACTAGATAAAAAACATCCACAACACTGAATAAAACCACAGAAAACACTGGATAAAACCAACCAAAACAGTGGATAAAAACCAACAAAAAAACACGAGATAAAAACCAACCAAAACACTGAATAAAATTACTCAAAACAATTAATAAAACCAACCAAAACACGTGATAAAACCAACGGAAACACTGGATTAAAACGTCCATAAAACTGAATAAAACCAACCAAAAAAACTGGATAAAAACCATGTAAATTACTGAATAAAAACATCCAAAACACTAGATAAAAACATCCAAAACACTGTGTCAAACCAAGAAAATTCCCCCCGCCCCCTCCAACGAAATCCCTTGTGGAAGATAATCGTCCCCGCATTTCACCAGCCAGTGGAAATAATGTGCCAGGAATCAGTAAAGAGTTAAACGGTGGAATGTACCGGGTGCATTCAAGCAATATCCATGGGACGCTCTCATCCGCAATTATCATTTCATTGCAATTCTGCACAGGAGGGAGTTCGGCTGCACAGGAGACATGAGGCTTTCTCGTCAAGGGGAAATGGAACTCAAAAGTACTTGCTTCTCTGTGGTACACGTACACAGTACACAAACATATGTGTTTATAGTAAACAATAATTCTTCTTTCAAAATATACCTCCACGGTTTACTGTCTACCAGGGATATGAATATTACCATCTATGCCAATGTAAGTATAATGTACTTCTAGTGATATTTCTAGTGAAATTGATAAGTCCTATTTTATCTAGCCAGATTCAACTCTAGCTAGCAAGGG
Organism: Palaemon carinicauda; assembly: GCF_036898095.1. Classification (NCBI taxonomy): domain Eukaryota; kingdom Metazoa; phylum Arthropoda; class Malacostraca; order Decapoda; family Palaemonidae; genus Palaemon; species Palaemon carinicauda. The sequence continues at coordinate 204,030,029 of NC_090726.1, forward strand.
TGTCGGCGAATACAGGCGTTGTAAAGACAGATTACCCACACACTCATAATATATATAAATACATACATACATATATATATATATATATATATATATGTATATATATATTTAAATGTATATATATATATATATATATATATATATATATATATATATATATATATATATACTGTATATATATATACATACAGTATATATATATATATATATATATATATATATATATATATATATATATATATCTATATATGTATATATATTTATATGTATATATATGTACATGTATATATATATATATATATATATATATATATATATATATACTGTATGTATATATATACATATATATATATATATATATATATATATATATATATATATATATATAGTTTTTTCAAAAAGGCCCATAAAAGAAACACAGGAAATATGAATAAATCACACTATATTTCGGTCAATAAACATCGACCCTCTTCAGGAAGTAAAGTTAAAGTGAGAATTACAGTGGAGAGTGACGGTTTATATATGAAAGCAAAAGGGTGTGTTCAATTGTTCTATAGTTGTTATAATTGCTGGAAGGATTAGCCAAATTTAATTACATCCAGGTGCGTGTTCTTATTGTTGAGCCGCTTGGAGGAAGTCTTGACCTCTGATGCATGTCTGGTGGTCGGTCTCCGTGGATTATCTTCTTAATGATAGGGTTGAGAAGAGTATTGTCCACTGTGTCAGCTTTCCATTGGCCCCCACATAGGTTCATTGTGTTTGATTGATTTATGATGGCTGATTCCAGGATTTTCCTTCTGTACGGACAGGTACTCTTAAAAAGCAAAGACGACTCACTCCAGTTAATCTGGTGCCCTAAATCCCTAAGGTGAATGAAAATCCCCGAGTTTTCATACCCATATCTAACAGATCTTTTGTGTTCGGATAATCTTTGAGATAGCGAACGGCCAGTTTGCCCAACGTACACTTTTTCACAATCCCTACATGGTACTTTGTAAACGCCGGATTCTATCTCTCTTTTATTTTGATAAACATTAATAAGGGCGCTTCCTATGGTCTTTGGATATGAAAAAACAAAGGGGTTCTCAGTTTTGATATGATTTGTTATATTTTTAATACCTTCTATATATGGGAGTTTTATCTTATTTTTAAAATCTCTTTGGTTAGTAACATCATGATCTTTATAATATATCGTGTTGGCTTTGTAGTCCATGGGCCAGAAAGTGAAACCCTCCCCCCCCCTAGGGAATTTTCACGACCCCCCTAGTTTTCTTCCTTAGGGTGTCCTTTATGCATATCCGGGTGTTTCCAAACACATAAATGTGGCAAAAAGGCAAAATTATCACTTTTTGTACAAACCGCACGCCAAATTTTCACATTTTCAGCCGCACTGACTTTGTGTCGCATTATTGGCTCTAACTTCCTCAATATCCAAACTAAGTGAACGGTTTTGGTACCAACATAATGCTAAGACCAAGAGCTACACAATGGTATATAATTATGTCCATAATTAATTATTAATACGTATTCCAGGGCCATTATTGTACCCCCTACCCTTAATTTTTGTTCGAAAATGGGGACCTGTAACTAGTTGCTACTGATACTAATGATATTGTTGAGGCATTTGGTTACATTTCTGTATTTGATCTTGTACATAATCTTATTTAGAATATTGTATATCAGTTTCGGTCTCTGATTTCCCAAAATATATGAATTAAGTGATAATAATCAATTGATTGTATAATGGCCACATATTTTTATTGATATCTACTTTGTAGGGAACGGTTCTTAATAACTTCTGTAAATCGTGACATATCTGCATTATTTTGGTGCTAATCAAATGCTTGGAGCATATACAACTAAGCTTGATGATGTAAAGTTAATCTGTTACTGAAATCCATTATCTAAATTGCTGTTACCTATCCCCCACTCCTTAAAAATAGTCCAAATTTCTATTGACGGAACTTTGTTCTACCCTCATCATCCCTATCATCTCTACTTTCTCGTACCAAATGGCAATAAAACAATTTATCTTTATGATTTATTATAAAAAAAGAGAGTATTTTACTAACATTTAAAGAAGGAGATGCTTTGAAGAGAAGTATACTGCTTGGACATTATTCACCGTAGAGTGGCCACCACATACTTACATCATGAATATGCATGCACAAACATAGTAAATATGACTAAAACTCTAAATGTAGGACACTACATCATGCAGTGTGTCTGACTTTCATATCTGATAGGTGTCATTCACTGAGAGAACCAAGAAAATCATTGATTAACAGTAAAATAAGATAAATGTAACCAAAATAAATGTCATTTATAACTTAAACTGACAACTAATACCAACAAGTAAATGGTGAAGAGCTTGGAAGTCTACATCAGTGTTTGAAATCTGCGAAGTTGTGTTCATATAAATATCATTAAATGTGGAGTATGATGGCCTAGTTAGTCTCTCTTTGTCACTGGCAACAGACAACTACAGAAAAGAACTAGCTTGACAATTTACACATTGCGTTCATGATTCTTCATCCTAAATGTTGTCGGCTAGGTTGTTAATATCATTATCCTCTGTATCCAAATCGTCATCGCTGTCAGCTTCTCTGTCTAGCATGATATCAATGAGTTCCTGTGGCAGTATATCACCTTTGACCCAGTCAGTCTGCAGCTGTCCTGAGTCATCAGGTTTCCAGCCTTTGCCTACTGGACTTGGTATATCTGGATATGGCACACTGGACTTATTCCAATCATATGCTTGGTTGTTGCATCTGAGGATATGCATGTGCAGTGATGACCAGATGACCAGATCAATGCCATCACAACTGGACAAAGTTTGGCCTTTCTTGGGCTGGAATTTTTATCTAAACATATCATAGAGCAGCTTGTTTATGTCTTTGTAGTTGGCCTCTCCATACATACAGCAGACAAACTGTTTAAGTTCACTGAATGTTTCTTCAGAAAGTTCAGCAGTGGTTGCTAGAGAGATTAATGCTGAATGGTATTCAGGATGGGCATCAAGTGTCTTCTTTGGTGTAAGTTTACCTTGGCGAACGAAGGCACTTGTTGTATCGCATCCTGTGAATGCATGAAAAGAGTACATGAGTTTACAGTAATCTGTACCATGTTTGCTAATAACAGCTCTCACATCAATTAGTCTTCTCTTGTTTGAAACGCCAGTATCAAATAACACATACGGGTCAATATCTTGAGAAAACTTCAACAGCAATAGGAAGACATCAGTATCTGGTGAACGGACTACAATCACCTTTTCTGCACTAAATGATTTGGCAGCATGGATGCAATGCAGAATGATCCGAGTATCTGCTTCCTCCTGTGAAGAAAATAGGTCCTGCACCTGCATGGTCTGAACAGTCAATCCATCCTCACTTGTAAGGAGAGTGCATTCGTCCTTAAACACACAATATACATCAATTTGTAAACTCTCATTGCACAGTTGTAATGTTTGCCCCTCAACATTTGATCAATCGATCCACTTGCACATACACCAGCCTCAATAATGATGTCCTCAAAGCCTGTGGTGGACATCATCTTCCCGATGACTCCAAGGTATGAGCAGATTGTATGAAATGCCCCAATCCTTACAAGAACACCACTGTATTCTCGTGGGTTTTGCCACATGATAGAGTAAGCTTTCATTACTACAGCTAGATCAAAAGTTACGATAGTGACCTCCTCCTGCACATCCTTTGTGGTCTGCTGGCATAGTCGGAGTATGTGCTGAACTGTGGCATTATCAGTAATTGCCCTATGTACTGGCACCATGTAATCAACTGTAGACTGAGAACAGGCTTCAACATAATCACCTTTTCCAGTCAGTGACAATCATCCAGCCCAACCAGGAACACTTTGTTCATTAGATTTGTACAATCTTGCAATATTCCAAGCAAAGTCTGATTCCTTGGATTCATGAAATGAAGCTGGTATTGTCACAGATACATGTTCCACTCTCAAATTAGGCACAGTCCTACTCATGAAACAAGGTGGCAGTTCTTTATCCTCATAGCGAATTGACCTGTCTTTATTACTCTTCCCTTACTGCTGAGGTGGCTGCTCCCTGTTCATGTCACAACTTGCACTACTAGATGTCTCCTGAATCACAATACCGTGTGTTACATGTGTTGTTCCAGCCCCTGATGGTGTTTCTTCAGACAGGTCGAAGTTGTCCCAGCTGAAGTGGAGAACTACATTATTCATGCAGGATGATATGGCTGCGGGAAGTAAGGATTCCTGTGTGTTGATTTGGTTATATATGGCACTTTCTAGCTCCATCACTTGGGAATATGACTAACAGCGACTGAAATGATTCAGCAGTGTAATGAGCTCAGCACTTCCTGTCATATGTCACAAAGTTATTCCAAGAAGAACATGTTTAGGCATTTTCCATTATCCTCGGCTCATAGCATAACATACATCTTGAGCACATGAATCAACCATTCTCCGTCTTTGACGAAATATCTTTAAATGGTTTCTCACATAGAAGCTGCGACAGAAAGTTAATCAGGATTGGTGGTGGTTTGTTCTCTACGGACATCAACTGCACTGCTGTAAGTGGCCATGGCAGTACGGCTGCATTCCTTTAGGCATCCATCAGTTGTCGCCTGAGCATCATAGCTGCTTCCTGGAGAACCCTTTCCTCAGAGGCGGCCACCTCAAATGCTGCCTCTACTGCTTGTCCAACTGGTAAGAGATCAGAATATATAAGTTCACTTCGGTATTTGGGTGCCCAGAATTTAATCTTGTGACTAAAATGTTTCTCCAACTTATTCTTGAGTTTATAGGTTTTGTAGTTTGGATTGTAAGTTGATGGATGATGTTCTTGTAAATATAACAAATATTTCTCTTTTAACATTGTCACACGTTCTACGTTGCACCCCTTGATTATATGTTCGTCAACATAATCATAGATGTAGGAGAATGCTTCGCTATGGGCAGCTAAATGTTCAACAGCACTCTGATCCGGCTCTTTATTAACATTTCACTCCTGCTTACGAGTGTAATCTCTGCGACAAGAATTATGATATTTTACCTCTTGTGCTTGCAAGTCACAGCCTTTAATCTTTCCAAGTAATGTGTAGTCATTTTTATGCTTTGCAGCCTGTAGTATTGACTCATCTGCAGTTTCTGTAACACACTTTGTTGGAAACTCTCTGACACCTCTCTGAAGGAAATAAAATTGATGAGGATGATACTTGCTTTCGATTTGAAGTTGAAGGCCCTTCGTCATCTTCAACTGGATGTTGTCGTTTTCTACTTTTGATATGACCAACTTTTGATAACACTTCCTGTGTATTCCATGGGTATTTGCATTCAGCGTTTCTGGAACTTCTTCATAGATTTCATCCATCCTCACATTAGCATCAGCACTAGCTTTGTGGAGCTGCACTGATTCCTTGATCTTTTCAAAGCTCACATCAGTCAGTTTTCGAACAATTTTGTCAGTTTTCTGTTCATAAAAATGTATAATGTAAGTTCTTTTGGCGCACTCTGCAGAGATTTCCTCTGACTTTTCCTTTTTAGTAAACTGACTGGACGTTCTGCCATGCTGACTAATTATCACCAGTTGATATTGGATCCTTTGCCTGAAATGCAAATGCATCATAATTTATGCACATAACCAATTTCAGAAAGCTGGAGAATATATTGTTATCTATTGACACCAAAATGGTGCAGTTATGTAACAATTTACAGAAGTTACGGAGAAAAGTGGGTATTGCTGGTAATATGTGGCCATTATACAATCAATTGAGTATTGTCACTTAATTCACATATTTTGGGAAATTAGTGAACGAAACTGATATACAATATTCTAAATAAGGTTATGTTCAAAATCAAATACAGAAATGTAACCAAATGCCTCAACAATTTCATCAGTATCAATAGCAACTAGTTACACGGGCCCATTTTCGAACAAAAATTAAGGGTAGGGGGTACAATAATGGCCCTGGAATACGTATTAATAATTAATTATGGACATAATTATATACCATTGTGTAGCTCTTGGTCTTAGCATTATGTTGGTACCAAAACCGTTCACTTAGTTTGGATATTGAGGAAGTTAGAGCCAATAATGCGACACAAAGTCAGTGCGGCTGAAAATGTGAAAATTTGGCGTGCGGTTTGTACAAAAAGTGATAATTT
>NC_090726.1:204041190-204049270 GCF_036898095.1 Palaemon carinicauda
TGCAAGTTTATTCACGTGACGCAAATATATACAGGGATATAAAAACACACATGTAAACATATATGAATTATATATACATGTATATATATATATATATATATATATATATATATATATATATATATATATATGTGTGTGTATGCATATACATAAGTATGTGTTTGTGTGTATGTATATACGTACATACAATGTACGAAACCAAAAGTTCAGTGTAGAGAGAGAGAGAGAGAGAGAGAGAGAGAGAGAGAGAGAGAGAGAGAGAGAGAGACTACATGAAAACGTTTAAAAAAATTCTACATTAAACCAAACAATATAATGATAACTGTATATAAAATTCCAAATTTAGAGCAAAGTTATATCAACCATGAAAGTCAACAGGAATAAAATCACCGGAACGCGTCAAGGCATTCCAGCCATTCCCATTCCAATTTTTCCTGCCATTCCAATTAACAATCTATCACTAAGCATATAGACCAAACCGAACCATTTAATAAACGCCATAACTTATTACCTACTCGCTTATTTCATTTCCCGTACCAATCGAAAGTAGGTAAAACATTGATTTCATTGCCTTTGTGGAAAGCAAACATAAATATTGTATTGTTATTAAACAATAGTTTGCAATGCTATTCATCTTTTAAGTTTTTCAGTGATGTTACATTTTCCCTTTCCTGATGTAATGGCCTATTGGAAACGTCCCTGCCTGGCGATCGCTGGACTGGAGTTCGAGTATTGCTTAAGCTAGATAGTTTCTTGTTGTATCTGCAACCATCCTTGTGATTTAGGGCCTGAGCACACTGGGGACTTTGTAGAGCCACTAGTGGCTGCGTTTAGTGGCGGGGATATTTTCTCCCATAGGTTCCCATTGTTTTCAAGCTTTGCCAATCACACTTGTGTCTGTGGCTCGCAACTGTGGCAAGCTGTCGCTCGTCCCCGCTACAACCAGAGCATTTTGTGGCTGGCTGAGAGCACACTAGCGACCTCTGGCGACCACATGTGGCTGCTAACCAGTGATGCAAGAAACTTCGTAGAGGTGAGGTATATGTGTGTGTGTGTGTTGTCCCGCATGTGGTCGCAACTTGTGGCTCTAAAAAGTGGCTAGCGTGCTCTGGCCGGCCACTTTGCGCGGCCACTTGTGGTGCCACAGAGTGGCTAGTGTGCTCGGGGCCTTAAGGATGAGGGTTTGGGGGAGTCTCTAGGTGTACCTGCTGAATCATATGGTCTGGCCCTCCCTGGTCGTAACTTGGGCGCTGATCATGTGGAGGATTTATTTTTGCTTTATTTTAATTTCTGTTTTTTGCCAAATCCTGAGAGAGAGAGAGAGAGAGAGAGAGAGAGAGAGAGAGAGAGAGAGAGAGTGGTAGTTAGCGAATGATTGTTTGTAGTGGGAAAGACTGTCGGTATATTTGAGGTTGTTTGTTTACATTTTTTAGTTAGGTTACGACAGTGGTGAATGTTTCGGAGCGAATGCTTTTTTTTATTTGACTGCAGCTTAAGGCAGTTGTGTGAGAGCTGGATTATATTTATATATTTTTCTGACCAGCGTGGAAGTGTTGATTGATTTAAAAAGTAAGTACAGTTTTGTTTATCTTTGCTTGTCGTGATTGTGAATGATAGGAACAGTTTATTATTTATCTTTGATTATAGTGCGATAGTTAAGTTAGTTAGGAGTGTTCGTAAGTGGTTTTCTTTTTTATTTTGGCAGGCCGTGATTCCTCCTTTGGAGAGCGATTTTTGAAAGTGGATTTATTGATTGGTGACGAATTGGCTTGGATTAAGGAATTTGATACGACCACTCTGATTTGTACAATTGTTGATGACTTGGACCGAATCCAATCCAGATTGCTGTTGATGATGATGATGATGATGGTGGTGCTAATGATAACCACGACCCCAATCAGGGAAGTAGTTGTGGCGAATTGCCACCCAATGAACTGTTAAACACAGAGTTGTGTTAGTGTGCCGTAAAGACAGTCCGGCTTGGGTGTGGCGACAGTGTTGGTGTCCCATAATATTTATACAAGAAATTCATATATATATTTATTTATTTTTGGTGTTGGTGTGCGGTGTAATTTAAGTTTGTTAGATTTTTTTTGCGTTTATTTGAATGGTATTTATAGTATATTTAGTGTAAAGTTTTTGATGCTGTTGATTTTGGTTGGATTTATTATAGTTTGTAAGAAATTTATAGTTTTAAGGTTATGTTTTGTTTTTTGTGTCCTTTTGTCTAAGAGTCCAGTTTTAGATAACGTAAGGGGAAAGTATGTGTTGAGGAGACCATTGTCAGTAAGTGTGATTCAAGGGTGTGGGGGTTGTCCTTGCAACATCCCGCCACAATCATATGTATATATGGTCAGTATCTAGCGCATTGTCGCTTGTCCCTTACCTCTGACATTCAGGAGCGGATTTTAAACCTTTATTCTAACAGGTATTCAAATAATCATAAACTTTTTTTCGATATTTTTTCTATAAAGAGCAATTCTGATCATCAATGTTGTGGTGGGTTATGTGGTAAAGTCCCTGACTGGTGATCACCAGACTGGGGTTCGAGTCCCACTCAAACTCGGTAGTTCTTTTAGTGCTTGCAACCTCACCATACTTATAATCTAAGGTTTGACGGGTTTGGGGGAGCCTATAGGTCTAGAGAGGGGACTTGGGCCCTCATTATATGTATAGAAGTCTCTCTAGAGCATTGTCCTGCTTGTTAGGGCAATATCACAGTTCCTTGCCTCTGCCATTCATAAGCGGCCTTTTAAACTCTTACATAAGTATAAAAGAATATTCAATTAAAACCATAAAAGCAAAGATGTCATTTTAAAAGTTAAATAGCTTTCCGAGGACCTGCTTCTGAATAATGCTAAAAATGCCACTAGCAAAATACGATACGATACATCAATTCCAAGAATCTTGGCAAGGTTGCAGACACTGAAGGAAATAACGAGTTTGAGCGGGGCTCGATTCCCAGTCTGGCGATCACCAGGAAAGGACGGTAGCAACATGCCATTAATGAAATCAAAATATTGTATTTAACAATGCCGAGAATCAAAACCACTTTTTTGTTTACTATAGAACCAACAAAACTAAATAAGAAAATATTAAAATTTGTTTCTTAAAGGATACTTTTCTTACTAAAAGTAAAAAAAAATAATTTCACAATTATCAAAACCAAACGAAGAATCAAATAAAATTATATCACTGTACCAACCGTGTGTCACACGATCGTACATAGTAACGGCATTTCATTTTGTGTATATATTATGATTGTATCTTCACTCTCCTCTCACACTAACAAGGACCTGAAATAACATGTCTGTTTTTCTCATTGTTAACTGTTAACCGGTGCGGTGTCGGTTGAACAAGAAGTTTCCTGTTGCATTGAACCTGAAGTAACGTATCTGTTTTTCTCACCATTAACTGTTAACCGGTACGGTGTCAGTTGAACAAGAAGTTTCCTGTTGCATTGAACCTGAAATAACGTGTCTGTTTTTTCTCACTGTTAACTGTTAATCGGTGCGGTGTCGGTTGAACAAGAAGTTTCCTGTTGCATTGAACCTGAATTAACGTGTCTGTTTTTTCTCACTGTTAACTGTTAACCGGTGCGGTGTTGGTTGAACAAGAGGTTTCCTGTTGCATTGAACCTGAAATAACGTGTCTGTTTTTCTCACCATTAATTGTTAACCGGTACGGTGTCGGTTGAACAGGAAATTTCCTGTTGCATTGAGTTTTTGTATATAAAGGAGAGTGTTCTGTAATAAAGTTACTCAGTTGCTTTCATCCTGCCTTTGAGTCACAACCTTCTCTCGGCTCGTTACATTCAAGATGACAGATCCTCTCAAATGTCAATTAAATACTAATTACTTTAATATCACTGTAAAAAAACCGTCAAAAAAGATCAATGCATCCTCAATAATATAAACTTTTCTAAGGGAAATTCAGTCTTCACAAGGCAACCATTAACACTATTCTAATGATACATATTTAATATCTTCAATGTTTTTTTTCCTTGAGACCTTTAAATCATAAGCTAAGGTCGGGTTCCTTTCTTTAATACAGATTTGAAAAGGTAATTATTTTTCTAATGTTTATATATATACATATACATATATATATAATTATATATATATACATATATATCTACCTTTTTAACTACATAAATATAATGAGTTTAAATGTACACATACACACACACACACACACATATATATATATATATATATATATATATATACATATATATATATATATATATATATATATATATATATATATATATATATACACACACACATATATATATATATATATATATATATGTGTGTGTGTGTCTGTGTGTGTCTGTGTGTGCGCGTTAGTGAGTAAATTAAATAAGAAAATAAATAAACTATAGAAAATGTAATGAATAAATTTTTTGTAATATCTTAACTTACATTAACCCTTTACTATTACTCTAACTGCTACACTTACTATTATTATCATTATAATTATTGCTAGCTAAGCTACAACACTAGTTGCAAAAGCAGGATGCTATAAACTCAATGACTCCAAGAAAAAAATAGCCCAGTGAGGAAAGGAAATAGGATAATAAATTAACTATCATAATACCAATAAATAAAGAATATAAATATTTTAATATGTATTAATTACAAAATAATCTTATTTTTTCAGAAAAAAGTTAGAAATGAACTTTCTCGCTTAAAAAACATTCTTTTAAATTCTCAGTCCACTAATTAATAACTCTATAGCAATATATCATATTCTGTGTGCTACCAAAAAAAAAAAAAAAAAAAAGAGCAAGTTACCTGCCTTTCATTTCTTAATATGTATTAAAAACAAAATAGTTTCCAGAAACAAGTTAGGAATAACCTTTCTCGCCCGAAAAAGAAAAAAAAAACCTTCTTATTCAATACCTTTACTGTAACATTTCATTATTTGTGTGTTTCAAAAAAGAAAAAAAAAAATAATAATTACAATAATAATAATAATGCAATGATTTCGGCTTCACTATTCAATACCTTTTACCTTTACTACAATATATCATGTGTCGTGTGGTTCAAAAAAAAAAAAAAAAAAAAAAAAAAAAAAAAAAAAAAAAAAAAAAAAAAAAAAACACCTGCAATTTATTTGCCTTTCATTTCACACGTCGACCATTAAATTTCAATTGTGAATGTCAAAATCCGGCCATTACCGTTGGTAAATTAACTCTGGAATTAATGACTTCGCTGCGCCTGCTCTAGTCACCTCTGAAAATTTTCACCAGAGATACTCAGGCGTTCATGATTAGGTTTATACTCTTGACAAAAGGTCGATGAATCATTAAATTATAACATGAATGAGAAATTAAATGATGCATTACTATTATTACCTCCGCCAACGGTGTTGGGAGGATGTTATGTTAACCCAACTGTTTATGTGTGTGTGTTTGTTTGTGAACAGCTTCCTGGCCACAATTTTTTTAGTAGAGTAATGAAACTTGCAGGGACTAACTGTTGTGCAAAAAAAAAAAACTGGAATCATTAAATTTTGAAAGATCAAGGTCTAAAGTCAAGGTCAAGGTCACGGTCGAGCAAAAGGTCGAGAAATAAACAGCCAACAAATTTGGGAGGAGGTTATGTTTTACCCACTGTTTATGTGTCTGTGTGTTTGTTTGTGAACAACTCCCTGGCCACAATTTTACTCATAGAATAATGAAACATCAGGAATTAACTGTTATTTAAAAAGCTGGAAATCCTTATACTTTGGAAGATCAAGGTCTAAAGTCAAGGTCAAGGTCACAGTTGAGCAAAAGGTTGAGAAATAACGTGCCGTGACGGAGGTCTGCGCTCTGCTGAGTGGCCCCTCTAGTTATCTCCGCCAACAAAGTTGGAAGAAGGTTATGTTTTATCCCCTGTTTATGTGTGTGTGCGTATGTTTGTTTGTGAACATCTTCCGGCCACAATTTTAATCGTAGACTAATGAAACATGCAGGAATTAACTGTTACTTAAAAAGCTGGAAATGATTACATTTTTGAAGGTCAAAGTCTAAGGTCAGGGTTAAGGTCAAGCAAAAGGTTGAGAAATAAGCTGCCGTGGCGGAGGTCTGCGCTCTACTGAGTGCCCCTCTAGTTACCTCCGCCAACCAAGTAGGTAGGAGGTTATGTTTTATCCCTTGTTTATGTGTGTGTGTGTTTGTTTGTGAACAGCTTCCTGGCCATAATTTTAATCGTAGAGTAATGAAACTAGCAGGGATTAACTTTTATGTATAAAGCTAAAAATGATTAAATTTTGGAAGGTCAAGGTCAAAGGTCAAGATCACTGTCAGGATATAAGCTCCCGCAGCGGAGGTCTGCGCCCATATGGGTGCCCCTCTGGCTACCTCTGCCAACAAAGCTGGGAGGAGGTTATGTTTCCACCCCTGTTTGCCCGTTTGTCTGTTTGTTTGTGAACAACTTCCTGGCCCTAATTTTACTTATATAGTAGTGAAACTTGCAGGGATTAATTGTTATGTTCAGACGTAGAAGTGATTCAATTATGAAAGTCCTAGCTCAAAGGTAAAGGTCAAAGTCGAACAAAAGGTCGACTGAAATAAGCTGCCGTGACAGAAGTCTGCACTCTCAGAAAGCTTTTCCAGTTATCATTATCATTACTGGAAAAGCTACAACCCTTATAGGGAAAAGCAGTATGTTATAAGCCCAAGGGCTCCAATAAGGAAAAATAGCCTAGTAGTACGGTTGAGAACAGTATATTTTTACGGAGAATTTCCGATTAAAATTAAGTTTTTTAAACAATGTATCGTTATTTTCCGTGTTGCGTAAAGCTAAATTGCTCAACACCAATCCAATCGGAGCTTGTTGTTATTGTCTTTCTTCTGCTCCTAATTGTAAACAACACGAGAATGCATCTCTTCCGCCACACGGTATCAACATGAAGAAGCTGGCTTAGTGATCCGAGAAAATAATTGAAGAGATTCTTGTATAATACGGAAAAGGGAAACTGTTTATATATCCATTTTAAGGATGCTTCATACGAGCAGGTATTTTCCCGTACGGTAATATTTCCGCTCGTTAGGAGGTATGTCTTCACACGGGAAGATTCTCCAGAGCGGCCTCGTAGTTTACATAAGTCGCTACACTAGAACCGCGCGGATTAGCTGTGCAAGCGGCAAATAACTAAATTACTAACTGAATAACTAAATAAGTAGGTAAATAACAAAATAAATAAGTAAATAAATAAATAAATAACTAGATACATAACTAAATAACTAGATAAATAACTAAATAAATAACGAAATATGTATCTAAATAAACAAATAACTAATCACTACAGCACGGAAATTCTCCCGAGCGGGTAATCACCATAGAATATATTTTTGCGTATCTAACAGGTTGTGTGGATTCGATATCGAAATCCAGTTCGGGTTATATATATATATATATATATATATATATATATATATATATATATATATATATATATATATATAATACATATATATAAATATATATATATGTGCATATATATACATATATATATATATAAATATATATATATATATATATATATATATATATATATATTATATATAAATATATATATATATATATATATATATATATATATATATATATATATATATATATATATATATATATATATATATTAAATATGTGTCTATGATAAATAATACCGACTTTCATATCAAACTTTAATAACACTAAAATTAACACATGACAGAAGTTGTCCATATAACCTCAATGATCAACAAACTATTTATTTTTCGGAGTTTATATTCTTCATTGAAGCAGATCTCTCTCTCTCTCTCTCTCTCTCTCTCTCTCTCTCTCTCTCTCTCTCTCTCTCTCTCTCTCTCTTCATCTTCCATTTGTGTTTCCATGCCTATACAATTCATCAAAAGTAAATGTTTTGAAATTAGAATATCCTCGGAATTGGTAACTCTCTCTCTCTCTCTCTCTCTCTCTCTCTCTCTCTCTCTCTCTCTCTCTCTCTCTCTCTCTCTCTCTCTCTCTCTCTCTTCGTCTTGCATATGTGTTTCCATGCAAATATAATTCATCAAAACTGAATGTTTAGAAATTAACATCATCAT
>NC_090726.1:204059770-204064770 GCF_036898095.1 Palaemon carinicauda
GCATTCTGAACCTTTTGTTCGACCCTGACCTTTGAGCTTTGACTTAGGACTTTCAAAATTGAATTACTTTCACGTCTCAACATAGCAATTAATCCTTGACAGTTTCACAACTCTGTAAGTAAAATTGTGACATCCACCACGGAGGCTTATTTCTCCTTTTGTTCGACTTGATCTTGACCTTTGACCTAAGACTTTCCAAAGTGTATCACTGCCACGTATAAACATAACAATTAATCCTTGAATGTTTCGCTACTCTAGAATATAATTGTAACCTTCACCACGGCAGTTTCTTTCTCGACCTTTTGTTTGACCTTGACCTTTGCCCTAGGACTTTCAAAATTGAATCACATCCACGTCTCAAGATAACAATTAATCCCTGAAAGTTTCACTACTCTATGAGTAAAATTGTGACCTCCACCACGGCAGGTTATTTCTCCTTTTGTTCGATCTTGACCTTGACCTTCGACCAAGGACTTTCAAAATTGAATCACTGCCACGTCTCTACATAACAATCAATCCCTGAAAGTTTCACTACTCTAGACTAAAATTGGGCCCTCCGCCACGGCAGCTTATTTCTCAACCTTTAGTTCAACCTTGACCTTTGACCTAGGACTTTCAAAATTGAATCCCTCCCACGTCTCAACAGAACAATTGATCCTTGACAGTTTCACTACTCTATGACTAAAATTGTGTCAAGAAAATTATTCTATTACAAACAAACAAACAAAAAAAAAAAACAAGGGCGAAAACATAACCTCCTCCTAACTTAGTTGGCTGAGGTAACTAAAAAAATCCTTCAATATTGACCTTTCTACCCACATTTCTGTATGAAATACACAGACCTTCTCTGATAAATAGTACAGTATAGCAAGTCTATCTGTTTTCTATTACAAACAAACAAACAAACAAGGGCGAAAACATAACCTCCTCCTAACTTAGTTGGCTGAGGTAACTAAAAATTCCTTCAATATTGACCTTTCTACCAACATTTCTGTATGAAATATACAGATCTTCTCTGACAAATAGTACAGTATAGCAAGTCTATCTGTTTTCTATTACACACAAACAAACAAACAAGGGCGAAAACATAACCTCCTCCTAACTTAGTTGGCTGAGGTAACTAAAAAATCCTTCAATATTGACCTTTCTACCAACATTTCTGTATGAAATATACAGACCTTCTCTGACAAATAGTACAGTATAGCAAGTCTATCTGTTTTCTTTACTTCAAAGAGCAATAGAAAAAATAACACTTTGGCAGTAAACGTGATTCTATACAACTCTTAGGGATTTCCTCTACACGGCCCTAGGAAAAGAAACTCAGGTTTACAGTCTTGGCTGGATATCCTGCTGGGCTCTTGTTCAATTACAGGAAAGGGTATTTTGTTCACACATTTATGGAATAAGAGTTATTTTTTTCTATCATGTTATTAATTACTTTTATTCTATCTTCCGTATGTCTTTATCATAGAGTTCGTGTCATTTTATACTGTATCTTTCATAACTTGCTTTTATTCTATCTTGTAAATGTCTGTATAGTTCGTGTCATTCTTGAGAATCTTTCGTAACTTGCTTGACTGTGTCTTTCGTAACTTACTTGACTGAGTCTTTCGTTACTTACATAACTGTGTCTTTCTTAAATATCTTGATTGTATCATCCGTAACTTACTTGACTGTGTTTTTCATAATTTACTTGACTGTATCTTTCGTGATTTACTTGATTGGGTCGTTTGTAACTTGTTTGACCGTGTCTTTAGTAACTTACTTGACTGTATCTTTCATAATTTACTTGATTGGGTCGTTCGTAACTTGATTGACCGTGTCTTTAGCAACTTACTTGACTGTATCTTTCATAATTTACTTGATTGGGTCGTTTGTAACTTGTTTGACCGTGTCTTTAGTAACTTACTTGACTGTATCTTTCATAATTTACTTGATTGGGTCGTTCGTAACTTGATTGACCGTGTCTTTAGCAACTTACTTGACTGTATCTTTCATAATTTACTTGATTGGGTCGTTTGTAACTTGTTTGACCGTGTCTTTAGTAACTTACTTGACTGTATCTTTCATAATTTACTTGATTGGGTCGTTCGTAACTTGATTGACCGTGTCTTTAGCAACTTACTTGACTGTATCTTTCATAATTTACTTGATTGGGTCGTTTGTAACTTGTTTGACCGTGTCTTTAGTAACTTACTTGACTGTATCTTTCATAATTTACTTGATTGGGTCGTTCGTAACTTGATTGACCGTGTCTTTAGCAACTTACTTGACTGTATCTTTCATAACTCAATTGACTGTGTCTTTCATGACTTGTTTGTCTGTGTCTTCAGTAACTTACTTGACTGTGTCTTTCATAACTTGTTTGACTGTGTCTTTAGTAACTTACTTGACTGTGTCTTTCGTTACTTGTTTGACTGTCTTTAGTAACTTACTTGACTGTGTCTTTCATAACTTGTTTGACTGTGTCTTTAGTAACTTACTTGACTGTGTCTTTCATAACTTGTTTGACTGTGTCTTTCATGACTTGTTTGTCTGTGTCTTTCGTTACTTGTTTGACTGTGTCTTTAGTAACTTACTTGACTGTGTCTTTCATAACTTGTTTGACTGTGTCTTTAGTAACTTACTTGACTGTGTCTTTCGTTACTTGTTTGACTGTGTCTTTAGTAACGTACTTGACTGTGTCTTTCATAACTTGTTTGACTGTGTCTTTAGTAACTTACTTGACTGTGTCTTTCATAACTTGTTTGACTGTGTCTTTAGTAACTTACTTGACTGTATCTTTCATAATTTACTTGATTGGGTCGTTCGTAACTTGATTGACCGTGTCTTTAGCAATTACTTGACTGTATCTTTCATAATTTACTTGATTGGGTCGTTTGTAACTTGTTTGACCGTGTCTTTAGTAACTTACTTGACTGTATCTTTCATAATTTACTTGATTGGGTCGTTCGTAACTTGATTGACCGTGTCTTTAGCAACTTACTTGACTGTATCTTTCATAACTCAATTGACTGTGTCTTTCATGACTTGTTTGTCTGTGTCTTCAGTAACTTACTTGACTGTGTCTTTCATAACTTGTTTGACTGTGTCTTTAGTAACTTACTTGACTGTGTCTTTCGTTACTTGTTTGACTGTCTTTAGTAACTTACTTGACTGTGTCTTTCATAACTTGTTTGACTGTGTCTTTAGTAACTTACTTGACTGTGTCTTTCATAACTTGTTTGACTGTGTCTTTCATGACTTGTTTGTCTGTGTCTTTCGTTACTTGTTTGACTGTGTCTTTAGTAACTTACTTGACTGTGTCTTTCATAACTTGTTTGACTGTGTCTTTCATGACTTGTTTGTCTGTGTCTTTCATAACTTGTTTGACTGTGTCTTTCATGACTTGTTTGTCTGAGTCTTTCGTCACTTATTTGACTGTGTCTTTCGTGACTTGTTTGACTGTGTCTTTCGTGACTTGTTTGACTGTGTCTTTCGTTACTTAGTTGACTGCATCTTTCATGACTTGCTTGACTGTGTCTTTAGTAACTTACTTGACTGTATCTTTCATGACATGCTTGACTGTGTCTTTCATAACTTGTTTGACTGTGTCTTTCATGACTTGTTTGTCTGTGTCTTTCGTAACTTGTTTGTCTGTGTCTTTCGTGACTTGTTTGACTGTGTCTTTCGTGACTTGTTTGACTGTGTCTTTCGTAACTTACAAGATTGTGTCTTTCGTAAATATCTTGACTGTCACTTTCGTAACTTACATAACTGTATGTTTTTTATATATCGTGACTGTATATTTCGTAACTTACATGACAGTAGTCTTCGTAAATATCTTAACTGTATCTTTTGACTCCATTAAAAACTTTCTCAATATGTTACAAAGAAAATAAAAGCATTTTCTCAATTTTATTCCTAGCAAATACCTTTTAGCTATTCTCATTAAACAATAAAAACAAAATTTCAAACCTAAAACAATTGACAATTGCTTTAATAATCTTATGATATTAGCGTTCAACATCTAAGAAAGAGAGACTAACTTTTTCCATAAATCATAATCACGGATGGAATCTAAAAAATAAATTTCTTAAAATAATACTTATTATATTCTGAGTAATTTTCCTCATTTTCATTTTCGAATCCCATGGGGGAGACACATCAGTTATTATTCAAGTTTTATTATATATTCTACTGATTCTGTTTTTCATAAACGTCAAAAATTTTTTCACTAAGGTAAAATAATACTGATATATTTAACATGTAAATCTTTTTTTCCATAGCAGTAAAAGAAGGTAAACAGAGACTATACACATAAGAAATATTGAAAAAAAAAAAAAAACACTTTTCACTAAGGTAAAATAATACTGATATACTTAAACTGTACATTTTCCTTCTATGGCAGTAAAAGAAGGTAAACAGACTATAAACATAAGAAATATTGCAAAAAAAGCACTTTTCACTAAGGTAAATTAATTTTGATATACTTAAACTGTATATCCTCTTTCCATAGCAATAAAAGAAGGTAAACAAACTATAAACATAAGAAATATTGAAAAAAAAAAAAAAAAACTTTTCACTAAGGTAAAATAATTCTGATATACTTAAACTGTATATCCTCTTTCCATAGCAATAAAAGAAGGTAAACAGAGGCTATAACCATAAAAAATATGAAAAATGTCGAATATAATATATAACTATGAGTGTTCAACTAAAAACCAGACATCCTCTGATCAACTGTGCAGAACAAAATTGGCAAAATAATAACTTGTCTTTGTTTCTAACTTGGCTTTGATAATTTTCCGATATGTAGAAAGGCAGCATTACAAACACTTTACTGATTTTCCACAACATCAAACTAAACAATATCCTGGTTGCTTTTGTTCTAATTGTTATCGTTTTGAAGCAATCAATGTCAGAACAATATTGAAACAGGATACAGAGAAGGTATTTCCAAAGACATGATCCCACCTATTTGCAATGGACGTCAAACTAAAACAATGGAGTCTGGAAGA
>NC_090726.1:204067270-204089770 GCF_036898095.1 Palaemon carinicauda
TCTATAGAAAGAGAATGTAATTTTTACCTTTCGTAGAAAAAGTTTTTTTTTTATTTATTTTTTTTTCACGTTGATGAAAAAATACGTCTCGTAAAATATTATTCATTGAATATTCCTATTATTTTTGGTATTCTTTAAAATCTGAAATGGTGATAATTACTTAAACTGCTTCTCGATTTAACATGCGATTTCCTTAGGAGAAATCTAGATATTCTTTGGAAGCTTATTTTGCCAAAATAACAACAGCAGTTTGCTTTGTCAAAATGACAACAGACGTTTATTTTGCCAAATTTAAAACAGAAATTCATTTAGCCAAATTGATGATATAAATCTATTTTTCCAAATTTACAGAAAAATTTATTTATTTATTGATGACATAAGTTTATTTTGCCAAAATGACCACCGAAGATCTTTTTGCCATCAAAATGACAAAAATATCTATTTTGCCAAATTGACAAATTATGTATTTTGCCAAAATAACAGCAAAATTTTATTTTTCCAAAATGACAAATTTATTTAGCCAAATTTACGACAAATTCATTTTACCAAGATGACAGGAGGAGTTCACTTCGCCAAAATAGCAACAAAAGTTCATTTTATCAAAATGACAACCGAAGTTTATTTTACCAAAATGACAACATAAATTTATTTTGTCTAATTGGCAACAGAATTTCATTTTGTCAAAAAGGACAAGAGTTAATTCTGCCAAAATGACACCAGATATTAATTTTGCCAATATGACAACAGAAGTTTATTTTGCCAGTATGACAACCAGTTTATTTTGCCAGTATGACAACCATTTATTTTGACAGTATGACAACAAGAAATTCGTTTTACCACAATGGCAACAGAAGTTTATTTTGTCCAAAAAAGACAAAGTTAATTCTGCCAAAATAACACCAGATATCAATTTTTCCAATACGAAGACAGAAGTTTATTTTGCCAGTATGACATCAAGTTTATTTAGCCAGTATAACAACAGACGTTTATTTTGCCAAAATGGCAATAGAAGTTTATTTTGCCAGTATGACATAAAGTTTATTTAGCCAATATAACAACAGTCGTTTATTTTGCCAAAATGGCAATAGAAGTTTATTTTGCCAAAATAACAACAGAAGTTTACTTTGCCAAAATGACAACAGACATCTATTTTACCAAAATGGCAACAGACATCTATTTTACCAAAATGATAATAGAAATTTATTTTGCCCAAATAACAACAAAAGATTAGTTTGCCAAAATGACAACAAAATTTTATTTTGTTAAAACGACAAGAGTTAATTTTACTACAATGACAACCGAAGTTTACATTGCCAAAAAATAACACCAACGTAGAAATGTTTGTCTAAAATTCGTGTCATGAAGCAACAGTGTATAACAAACCTATTCCAATTAAAAAAAAAACATGAATAAACTGATACAAAAGAGTTAGATTACTTCACTAAGAAAAAAAAATGATGATGACAATACACTAAATAAAAAGCAGACAAAAGCTTCAATTTTTATGCTTTGCTTTTTAATCCAAAAATAAAAACTTTGATATATACTGAAAGAAAATGTTTTGTCACAATTCAAAAAGTATTGTGTTCATGATTTAATACACAGAAGGAGATGACCTTTCCAATATGATTTTTTTTTTGTAATAAATAAATACACAAATACAACAACAACAAACAAATGCAGCCACCATTAGTCCACTGCAGGAGAAAGGCCTCAGACATATCAATTCATGTCTGAGGTCTGGCCAGTTTTCATCACCTCGTTAGACAGTGCGGATTGGAGATGGAGAAAAAATTTCATCTGATCGCTCACAGCAAACCAACCTAGTGCGGGTGGCTCTGAATAGTACAGCTTTGTTGATCATAGCGATACGCAAGCCTTTTCATCACGTCAAGGTATACACATTCAGAAAGGGCATATATATATATATATATATATATATATATATATATACATATATATATATATATATATACACACACACACACACATATATATATATATATATATATATATATATATATATATATATATATATATATACATATATATATATATATATATGGATATATATGGATATATATATATATATAAATATATATATATATATATATATATACATACATATATATATATATATATATATATATACATACATGTATATATATATATATATACATATATATATATATATATATAGTCCCAGAGCTCGGGGGTTTTTATTTATGTTTTTGAGTGCAAAAGGTCTGTTAGTTGGTTCTATAGTAGAATTTTCTTAAGAATTCAAAAATCTATTTCTTACAAACACAGCGGTAGCCGTTTTTCCAGAAATGCTCATTGAATATGGGTACCCCTTTTGAAAATTTACTTTCTCTATGGCGCCTCCCAATGTTATACATTTCAATTTAAATGTTCATTTTTTCCAAATGTTAATGTATAAAATGCCTCCAAATGATTATTTTTTGGTAACGATACCTTTTTATGATTCATTTGATGTGACTAATGTAGGATTATTTCGTTGTTGTTTTTTAAATTTCAGATTATCAAAGATGTCACGGAAAGTTATTGTGAATAAGTGGCATTTTGTAATTTTCTCTTTTTTGGATTTTCTACCAATCAAAGGCCAATATATTGTTGTACATGCAATTGAAATAACTTATTCTTTCTAATGTCTCAAAGTATGTTTATTTTGAACATTAACATATTATAGCTTTCAATTGTTTGTAATGCAAATCAGATGTGTACACAAACAAATAATTGCGTTTTGAATTATACCAAGAAGTGGATGATAATTTAAATTACACTATAGCATTACTTTTGGTGTTGCAATGAAATAGTTAAATATGCAAAGGTCATGGCCCATGGGCATAGTAGTATATAAATATTTTAATGCTATCACGCTGGCAGCAAACTGTTCTCTATGTATCCTAATCAAATCATTCATTTCATGATGACACAATGTTTACTGTCCATCATCAAAGTCAGATTCATCACTAGAGTCAAACTGAGTTTGATTATCAGTCACATCTATGTTGATGTCATCTTCTGTATCATGACTAAGATGACGTACCACACTCTGTGGAAGTTGGTTTCCATTGAACCAGTCAATAACAAATGAGTTGCCGACCAGCTTCCATCCGTGTTCCTCGGCTGGAGGTGTGCACAGTTGAGGACGTTTGGCATTTTTCCACATGGCAGCAACATAGTTGGTTCTGTGGATTTTATTGAGCAGGACTTTCTGACATGGTGGCATGCTGCTAGGATTAATTCCTTGAATTTTTTCTAAAGAATTTTCATCCCTCTTTGGTGCATACTTCTGTTGGAAAAGAGCAAATCTAGCATCATTGATGCTGTTGAGTTTGGGCAAACCATACAATGCACAAGTGAACCTTTCAATAGCAGCCAAACCTTCAGGAGTGACTACAGCATTAACTGCAAGGTTTGCAAAAGCTTCCTTAAAATTGTCATGCTTCAAAATCAACTGCAAGGCTTTCAGCTTTCCTTTGCTCATAAATGATGATGTGTAGTCTGAACCAGTGAAGGCATGCAATGCTGGTAAAGCATCAATCATGGCTCGATCCATATGATCCACCAGGAGTGAGATGTTAATGTGTCTCCTTGTGTTGTTACTGCTAAGGCCAGCGTCCATCCAAAAAGTGAAACTGCTGCCATTCGTATGATTTCAATGTGATACAGGAGCAATATAAACACATCTGTGTCCGAACTTCTGATGACTACTGAAGAACATCTGGTCTTTTCTAGGATGTGATGTAGATGGTACATAATCCGTGTATCAGCTTTTCATGGAGACATCTAAGCTGTGGGATCTCTTCTCTGTGGACTTTTCCGTCCCTGGTATTGAAGGAGTAGCAGGTTTAGTCAAGAGCGAGATAGGCTATGTGACCAGCCAAGATATTCATGTGTGTGTTCAGTCCAATCTGTCAGGAGGAACTGAAAAAATGCTGTCTTGAAAGCTGATGACCACAATGCCTTCTGCCAGTCTTTTGGATACTTCTGCTTTGGCCCTGCTATGGTGTATGTTGCATTGTCATTTCTACGTCTTGAGTGTTCCACATATTTAATAGGAGTGATGTAGGTGTCACAAACCAAATCTATTCGATGAGACGGCTTCTAGCACAACCGACAGATGATCAGCTGAGCCAATGCCCCAAATGTTGGTGGTAAATTCTGCAGTGTATGCAACAAGAACATGGCGCCGATGATGGTAATGTCCGTTTCACTAGGAGGGGGTGTGCTGTCTACCATGCCTTCAATCTTGTGAAAGAGCCTGGCCTTATCTGTTTTGTTGATGCTTCAGTCATCATGTGCCAATGATATGGGTACGGGTGTGAGAGGGTAGGTAAAGACTAGCTCTAGGTCAATATTCTGTGTGGTACTAAGGTAGAAAAGACTTCCAAACAAATCTCTGGTGCCCTTCAATTCAATAACCTTCATAACATTAACATTATCAGCCAAAGACTGTGCTTGCCTTTTGATATGCTCTGCTGGATTGTCAGAGCCTGCAAAGAGGATTTGAAAGAATGTCAGAAGCGATGTAGGAGTGTCTATTTGATCTTCTGCTAGAGCTTCAGCAGTCAGTGGATCTGGTAGGTTTTTCTGTTTGGTCTTGGCACTTAATACAAGAGAACGAATTTACAATGCTGCTTCCTTGATGTTGCGCTCATCAAATTTTGCCAGACGTATTGCAGAATCTGGTGTGAGAGTACGACTATAAATTATTGTGCCAGACTTATTGCTCTGCTTTGTCTGCTTCAGTGTTGGATAAGTGTTCTATATTTTCTGGCAAAGTGACTGGGCAGAATATGTTGATTCATCAGATTCCAAGCTTGACATACACCTGCCATGTATTGAGGTAAGCAGTTCAGCACCTTCGTTTTCAATGAATGTTATGTCAATGTATTGTTTTAGCTCAATGAAAGCAGTCTTGTGGGCTTGTGATTTTTTGGGTGCATGATTGGATGTCACCAGTTCTCTCTGGGCACGTAGAAGGTAAAATTTTCTGCAGGAGTGGTGATATTTGACCTCTTTAGAGATGAGGTCAATACCAGTAATTTTTGCCAAAATCTTTGCCATCACACAGTGTCTATGCTGCAGTTTGGATACTTTGGACACTCGCAATGGTTTCACAGTTGCCTAGTCTTTCTTTTGGCTTGTTTTTTCCTGCTGACTTTTCACTCCAGTAACAGAACAAGCATAGTTTTGGGAATATCCTTGTGCTAGATGCTGAGTTACGTTCAATGTTGGATCGTAAGTTTTTTTTTCAGATGTATTTGCCTTTGCATGTAAATTGTCTGGTATGGTCTGACGAACAGCAGTGAAACTTTTATAACATTGAGAGTCATAGCCATCTGTATCACCATAATAGTCAGGAAGCTTAACTGAAAAGTATTTTGAATCTTTGAATAATTTTCGCCGTGCACCATTAGCATGTTTGACTTTCTCCCATGAATCTGGATCAAATGTCTTTACCTCTTCCATGCATTTTCCAATGGTATGGAGAATACAAGAGATCTTGTTTGCCATTTTCTACACTACACTAATAACCTGAAAGCACAAATAATATTTATGCGACATCGCCATCACCATTACCACCACGATTACCATTCACTTGTTCGCGACAACTTTTGGCAACATCTAGGCTTATTTTAAAGAACAAAAATCAAAACAATCTAACATTATTCACACCAAATGAAGCATAATAAGGTATTCTTAACATAAAATAATTATTTGGAGGCATTATATACATTTAAATTTGGGAAATGCGCATTTAAATTAATATGTATGGAGATTGCTCTTTTTCACAAAGGGTACCCATCTTTAACGTCAGTTTCTGAAAAAACGGCTACCGCTGTGTTTGTAAGAAATAGATTTTTGAATTCCTAAGAAAATTCTACTATAGAAACAACTAACAGACCTTTTGCACTCAAAAACATAAATAAAACCCTCCGAGCTCTGGGACTAATATATATATATATATATATATATATATACATACATGTATATATATATATATATATATATATATATATATATATATATATATATATTTATATATATATATATATATATATATATCTCAAGTCCTTACTCATTACCTTAGGACATTAGAAGGCTAATTCTCAAAGGATAGATCCTGCGTTTAAATTCTGAGCTGATAGAAACAATTTAAACACTTTCCATTGAATCCAATTTTGCATTTGTTTATCAACAAAAAGCAAATTATTTTGAATAGAAAGTAATAATACAAAACGGAAAAAAATGGTTAATATAAAACTGTATTAGATTATTACAGTATAAAAATACAGAATGCTAATTTAAAATACAACTCAAAGTGAGAAGTTACATAAAACCAAATTAGATAAGTGACATGTAACCAATATTAATTAATTAAAACCAGATCAGAAAATTAATGGAATGAAGAGACCAGCTAAATTAAATAAACCCAGACTAGATTCCATAGTAAATGACTATCTTTCCACGAAACGTTTTTCGCATTGTCAACTCGGGTATCGCGTTGGCACCAACATATTCATTACATGAAATTAATCGTTTTCATTATGGCTTGAATATTATATTTTTTTTTTTATGAATACATTCCACAGTAAAAGAATTTTCTTGATATTGGCAGAGTAAATATTATTATTATTATTATTATTATTATTATTATTATTTAATTCCTCATTTCCTTTCATCAATGGGCTATTTTTCCCTGTTGGAGCCCTTGGTCTTATAGCATCCTGCTTTTCCAACTAGGGTTATAGCTTAGCTTGTAATAATAAAAATAATAATAATGATAATAATAATAATAATAATAATAATCATAATAACAGCAGCAGCAGTAACAACAACAATAACAATTATAATAATAATATCAATAATAATAATAATAAGAATAACAACAACAATAATAAAAATAATAATAATAATACCCATATCTGGAAATGTGGGATGCTGCAATTATAAATGCATTTCTAGTCGTTCTATTGAAATATTCACGATTATATATTCCTATATTTAGGATTATCCAATTAAGTTAAAAACAACACCAATGTCAACATTGAATTTTGCGGCTCATATCCGAAAAGACCTTAGGACCTCGATATTGTGGAAAATCAGTAAGAGTTTGGAGTGTGGTCTTTCTACGTACCAGGAAATTATCAAAGTCCGAAACAAACAACAAATCATTATTTTAATAATTTCGCTATGCGCAATCGATCAGAGGATGTCGGCTTTTTATTTGAACGACGATAGATTAAGAAAGATTTTCAAAGCGAGAATTTGCGTGAGTCAAAAGCCGGAAATTTTGGAAGTAAATCATAAAATATTGGAAGTTTTTCATATTACTGAGGATGCAATTATTGGCAATAAATTACTTTCACTCTATAAAATGTTATTCTCATAACAAGCTTTATACTTAAAAAAAAAAAAAAAAAAAAAAAAAAAAAAAAAAAAAAAAAAAAAAAAAAAAAAAAAAAACTGAAATTCTCCGTAAAAATATAGTTCTCAGCCGTATTTCAGTAAAATACCGGCGACCGTAATTTTCCCCTACGTTGTTATTATGTTTTACGGGTTGGTAACCGTAATATCATTCCTTTACGTCCTTATATCCGTTTTCAAAACGGTAAATGCCTAGCAATATTTATGCCAGGATTTTTACCGTTATTTTAGGAGAAATTTCTAACAGTGTACTGCACTGTAATTGCTCAGTGGCTACATTCCACTTGGTAAGGGTAGAAGAGACCCTTTAGCTATGGTAAGCAGCTCTTCTAGGACACTCCAAACTCAAACCATTGTTCTCTCGTCTTGGGTAGTGCCATAGCCTCTGTAGCAAAGCCTTTTACTTTCTTAGGCTAAAGAATTCTCTTGCTTGAGGGTACACTACGGTACACTATCCTACCTGTTTCTTTATTGCCTCTCCTCACTGAGTTAATTTCCCTGCTTGAGTCCTTTGGCTTATAGCATACTGCTTTTCCACCCACGGTTATAGAATGACTTATAATAATAATAATAATAATAATAATAATAATAATAATAATAATAATAATAATAATAACAACAATAATAACAATGGTTTCAATAATAATAATAGTAATGTTATTAATAATAGTAGTGACTGTAATAATAATAATAATAATAATAATAATAATAATAATAATAATCATAACAATAATAATAATAATTAGTTCTAGACACACATTTTCGGGGAACTCAAAAAAGAAAAGAAAAAAAAGAAAGAAACCGAAAAAAACCGAAAAACTTTGCTGTAAAAATTATATCTAAATAAAAAAAAATTGCCTCCGCAAAATTCTGAATTTTTTTTTTTTTTATGGATTTGTCAGCGGTGTAAACAAATAGAATGTTCTCCGTGATAGAAGAGGAAAAGGATAATTAAATTAAATAGTCTCGCTTATTCATAATTCACTTATAAAGATTTCAAAAAAAGCGACACGTCATTTTTTTTTTTTTTTTTTTTTTTTGAAATGATGAAATCGCCTTTTGTAGTCTTGTAAATACATAATAAAAAGCGCTATATCAAAGTTCGTGTTAAATAGCAAAGAATTTACGTAACATGAAATTCAAATTCCCTATTTTGTGTAAAGTAGTATTTATAAAGTGTTACTAATCTAAATTTCTTTATAGTATTAACTAAAAACCGTATTACATATATAAATTTCTTCCACATATTGGAACAATTTCTACTAATTTGTGTATAGTATTAATTAAAAACTGTATTACGCATATTGAGTTCTTCCACATATTCGAAAAAGTCTACTATTTTGTGTATAGTATTAATTAAAAACTGTATTACATACATAAATTTCTTCCACATATTCGAAAAATTCTACTATTTTATGTATAATATTAATTAAAAACTGTATTACATATATAAATTTCTTCCACATATTCGAGCAATTTCACTATTTTGTGCACAGTATTAATCATAAACAGAGTTATTAATTTAAATTTCTAAAACATATTCGAATATTTCCACTATTTTGTGTACAGTATTAATAATAAACAGTGTTATTAATTTAAACATATTCGAATATTTCCACTATTTTGTGTACAGTATTAATAATAAACAGTGTTATTTATCTAAGTTTTTTTAACATAACCGAACAATTCCACTATTTTGTATAGTGTATTAACTAAAAACAGTATTACATACATAAATTTCTTCCACGTATTCGAATATTTCCATTATTTTGCATACAATGTTAATTATAAACAGTTATTAATCTAAATTTCTTTAAAATATTCGAACAATTTCCATTATTTTGTAACCAGTATTAACTGTAAACAGTGTTATTTATCTGATTTTTTGTAACATATTCAAACACCACTATTTTGTATATAGTGTTAATCATAAACATTGTTATTAATCTAAATTTCTTTAAAATATTCGAACAATTTCCATTTCATTACGCACAAGATAATAACAATTTTGGGAATATTTGTTCGCCATGAAGTCACCTGGATTTCAAAACAAGGAAAAACTTAATTGGAATTTCAATATACTAAACGTAAAACTGGGAATTTTCACTTTATGACAACTCTTTGATATCTTCACGTGTTACGACTTGGGCTTTTGTTAGGAATATTCAATAGAATATCTACTAAACAAAAGCATAAAAAACTTTTGTTTACGTTCCCCAAAAAACAAAAAACAAAATACGAGCGCATGTTACAATACTCCAATTTGTTTGCGTATCATTTATCAGTTAAGAGATGAAACACTCGGGTGTCAAGTGTCGGCAATGGTGTGTATTCCTAGTAACCTTTCAGCTGGCCGATGTGGTAACGTCCCTGACTGGTGATCGCCATACTGGGGTTCGAGTCCCGCTCAAACTCGTTAGTTTCTTCGGTCTCTGCAACCTCACCACTCTTGTGAGCTAAGAATTGGTGGTTTTTGGGGAGCCTATAAGTCTATCTGCTGAGTCATCAGCAACTATTGCCTGGCCCTCCATGGTCCTAGCTTGGGTGGAGAGGGGATTTGTATATATGGTCAGTATCAAGGGCAGTGTCCCTTGCCCCTGCCATTCACGAGTGGCCTTTAAACCTTTAAACCTTGTGTTAGCTACTCCTCTAGGAGAAGGATATTCCAACCATAGTTAGGGCAGGAAGATGCTATAAGCCTAAGGGCTCCAACAGGGAAAATAGTGAGGAAGGGATATAAGGAAACATAGAATAGCGTACCTGAGTGTACCCTCAAGCAAGAGAATTCTAACTCAAGACATTGAAAGATCATGGTACAGAGGCTACGGCGCAATAATGTACCTCAGTGGACCCTCAAGCAAGAGAATTCTAACCCAATATATTGGAAGATTATGGTGCAAAGGCTATGGCACTACCCAAGAGTAGAAAACAATGGTTTGATTTAGGAGTGTCCTCCTAGATGAGATGCTTACTTAAGCACATATATACTGTAGTTCCTTGCGGAGACCATAGAATATTATGGAAAAGAATGAAAAATAAGTTTATTTTTTTAGTAATTTATGAAGTACACAACACGTAATAAAACTGAGAAATTACAAGATACTCGCAAGGCATTAAAAAGTGAAATAAAATAACCAGTGAAATTAACAAAATACTTCTATTCGGGTGAATACGATAAGGCAACACTATAGTCAATTCTTTTTAGTGAGGCGCATTTTCACCAACTCGCAGCGGTGCCCTTTTAGCTCGGAAAAGTTTCCTGATCGCTGATTGGTTGGACAAGATAATTCTAACCAATCAGATAACAGAAAACTTTCCCGAGGTAAAAAGGCACCGCTGCGAGTCGGTGCAAATGTGCCTCATTAAAAAAAATTGAGTATAGTTAGGAAAAGATTTGGAAATATCCTTTGCTTTAAATACACTGCTGGATATTTTCGAAGTTTTACTTTGCCAAAATTAGAGTCGCTGATAAAACTTTTTCTAAGGATCATGCCAACCAACTTGCATAAGGACGTATTTCTCTCCAATTAAAAGTTTTTTGAATTCTTTGATATAACGGATTAAATTTAGTAATATTAAAATTTATATATATAATATATATATATATATATATATATATATATATATATATATATATATATATATATATATATATATACATATATATATATATATATATATATATATATATATATATATATATATATATATATATATATATATATATATATATGGACAAATTTCAACACAACATCGAGCTCAAATTGAAATAAATTTCTAGCTCATGGTTGGGATCGAACGCTAGCCCCTTCTAATGAAAGGCCAGGTCGATTCCAACTATGCCACGAGATGCGTATATATATTCGCAGGTGTGAAAATAAAATAAGACTATTCTGCTTAATTTCGCTATTCTAGTATAGCTTTTATTAACTCTTCAATATATAAGTCACAAACCGCAGCATACACTTGTCAATCACGCTCTACTGAGCAAAACTTCTTAAGTAATATAATAGTTCACAGTATAATAATAATAACCCCCTCGCACTTCCAGTCTTAAACTGGGAGAGAGAGAAATCCCTTTATAACACGTGCGTTAGAAGCACCCACTGGTTGTGTCTCTCTCTAAAACAAAGGTTTGGATGTCGCCTCGGCTCGTTTCCAAGGACTCCGCAAAAGCACAAATTCTATAACCATAAATATGTATCCATGAATAGCGGGGCGACATCTGTTGTGAAGGACTTAATGTACATATTACAAATTAAAATAAAGAAACTAGCGTTAGCTAGTAACAATAGAACAAGCACACAAGTTTTACTCTCATTATTTTCAGTAAACAACAGTTAACTACTTTAACGTGAAAAATGATAGAATAAGACAGTGCATAAACAATAATTATAACAAACTAAATAAAATGCTTATGATGATATACAAAAATCATTGTACATCAATATAATACAGGGCTGATATATAAATATATATGCAGAAATAAACTGTAGAATAAGACCGTGTATAAACAGTAATTATAACAATAAACAAAAATAAAATGCTTATGATAACACAAAATCCTTCTACATTAATATAATACAAGGCTGATATATAAATATATACGCAGATATATTGATTTGTGACACAGGCCCCCCTTTTAAGTATAAATTTTCAAATTTATACTCCCAACATTACGATTCAATTTATCAAGTTTTAGCCACCATTATCTGTATAGACATCTCATCAAAAAGTCAACCCGGCATTGTGACAAGAATTATCCCACTACCCTGCTTAGAAAATCAGCTCCAACGTTTGAACTACCTTTTATTGCTTCTACTCTGAATCGATGATTTTGCAAGAACATTGCCCATCTCATTATTCTGTCATTTGTAAACTTCGAACTGTTCAAAAATGCCAGCGGTTGATGATCCGTTTGTAACGTGAAGTCAACACCATACAAATACATTTTGAATTTCTGCAGAGCCCACACAATAGCCAAACACTCTTTCTCCATAGTGCTGTATCTTTGCTCCCTGTCCAACAGTTTCCGACTGGCGTAACTCACGGGGAACAAACCATCCTCATATTCCTGAAGTAACACTGCCCCTAGTCCCACGTCCGAAGCATCTGTTCTCAAGATGAATCTTCTGTTTAGGTCTGGAAGGCGCAGGACAGGTTTATTAACCAGTATAGACTTCAGACTGTTGTATGCTTTCTCTTGAGGCTCCTGCCACTGTACAACATTGCTTTTCCCCTTCTTTGTCAGGTCAGATAGCGGAGCAGCAATGGTTGCATAGTTTGGGACATAAGCACGATAAAATCCCGTAAGTCCTAAAAACGATCTTACCTCCTTCTTAGTCTTTGGTTGTGGGGCTGATTGAATTTTACTAATGTTGGTTTCCTGAAGACTCAAAGTGCCTCCCTGGATTTCATGCCCCAGGAATTGCACTGTTTCTGAAGCTAAAATACACTTGCTTGGCCTAACTGTGAGATTTGCATTTCGAATACGCTGAAATAACTCTTGCAAGGTTTCTAAATGCTCAGACCATGACTTTGTGTGTACCAGTAAGTCATCTATATAGCTTTCCACATTATCGAGACCTTTAAGAAGTGTTCGCATACACTTAACGTATGTGGCTCCTGCATTAACCATGCCAAAAGGCATCTTAAGAAATTCATATTGGCCATCAGGAGTAACAAAAGCTGTCTTTGGGACATCTTCTGATCGAACCTTGATCTGCCAGTAGCCCTTGGTGAAATCAATCTTTGTAAAGAAATTGCTTTCTGATAACCTGGCAAAAACATCATCTGCTGTAACCATTGGTTCTGGATCAAATATAGTAATACGATTAAGTTTTCTAAAGTCTATCCATCCATATACCAAAGGCACTTCCCCCAATTTTGGGGGGTAGCCGACATCAACAAGAAACAAAAACAAAAAAGGGGACCTCTACTCTCTACGTTCCTCCAGCCTAACCAGGGACTCAGCCGAGTTCAGCTGGTACTGCTAGGGTGCCACAGCCCAACCTCCCACATTTCCACCACAGATGAAGCTTCATACTGCTGAGTCCCCTACTGCTGCTACCTCCGCGGTCATCTAAGGCACCGGAGGAAGCAGCAGGGCCTACCGGAACTGCGTCACAATCGCTCGCCATTCATTCCTATTTCTAGCACGCTCTCTTGCCTCTCTCACATCTATCCTCCTATCACCCAGAGCTTTCTTCACACCATCCATCCACCCAACCTTGGACTTCCTCTTGTACTTCTCCCATCAACTCTTGCATTCATCACCTTCTTTAGCAGACAGCCATTTTCCATTCTCTCAACATGGCCAAACCACCTCAACACATTCGTATCCACTCTAGCCGCTAACTCATTTCTTACACCCGTTCTCTCCCTCACCACTTCGTTCCTAACCCTATCAACTCGAGATACACCAGCCATACTCCTTAGACACTTCATCTCAAACACATTCAATTTCTGTCTCTCCATCACTTTCATTCCCCACAACTCCGATCCATACATCACAGTTGGTACAATCACTTTCTCATATAGAACTCTCTTTACATTCATGCCCAACCCTCTATTTTTTACTACTCCCTTAACTGCCCCCAACACTTTGCAACCTTCATTGACTCTCTGACGTACATCTGCTTCCACTCCACCATTTGCTGCAACAACAGACCCCAAGTACTTAAACTGATCCACCTCCTCAAGTAACTCTCCATTCAACATGACATTCAACCTTGCACCACCTTCACTTCTCGTACATCTCATAACCTTACTCTTACCCACATTAACTCTCAACTTCCTTCTCTCACACACCCTTCCAAATTCTGTCACTAGTCGGTCAAGCTTCTCTTCTGTGTCTGCTACCAGTACCGTATCATCCGCAAACAACAACTGATTTACCTCCCATTCATGATCATTCTCGCCTACCAGTTTTAATCCTCGTCCAAGCACTCGAGCATTCACCTCTCTCACCACTCCATCAACATACAAGTTAAACAACCACGGCGA
The DNA here is from genome assembly GCF_036898095.1 of Palaemon carinicauda. Classification (NCBI taxonomy): domain Eukaryota; kingdom Metazoa; phylum Arthropoda; class Malacostraca; order Decapoda; family Palaemonidae; genus Palaemon; species Palaemon carinicauda. Next base: position 204,081,734 of record NC_090726.1, read on the forward strand.
CATCACACATCCCTGTCTCAGCCCCACTCTCACCGGAAACCAATCGCTCACTTCATTTCCTATTCTAACACATGCTTTACTACCTTTGTAGAAACTTTTCACTGCTTGCAACAACCTTCCACCAACTCCATATAACCTCATCACATTCCACATTGCTTCCCTATCAACTCTATCATATGCTTTCTCCAGATCCATAAACGCAACATACACCTCCTTACCTTTTGCTAAATATTTCTCGCATATCTGCCTAACTGTAAAAATCTGATTCATACAACCCCTACCTCTTCTAAAACCACCCTGTACTTCCAAGATTGCATTTTCTGTTTTATCCTTAATCCTATTAATCAGTACTCTACCATACACTTTTCCAACTACACTCAACAAACTAATACCTCTTGAATTACAACACTCATGCACATCTCCCTTACCCTTATATAGTGGTACAATACATGCACAGACCCAATCTACTGGTACCATTGACAACACAAAACACACATTAAACAATCTCACCAACCATTCAAGTACAGTCACACCCCCTTCCTTCAACATCTCAGCTTTCACACCATCCATACCAGATGCTTTTCCTACTCTCGTTTCATCTAGTGCTCTCCTCACTTCCTCTATTGTAATCTCTCTCTCATTCTCATCTCCCATCACTGGCACCTCAACACCTGGAACAGCAATTATATCTGCCTCCCTATCATCCTCAACATTCAGCAAACTTTCAAAATATTCCGCCCACCTTTTCCTTGCCTCCTCTCCTTTTAACAACCTTCCATTTCCATCTTTCACTGTCTCTTCAATTCTTGCGCCGGCCTTCCTTACTCTCTTCACTTCTTTCCAAAACTTCTTCTTATTCTCTTCATATGACTGACCCAGTCCCTGACCCCACCTCAGGTCAGCTGCCCTCTTTGCCTCACGTACCTTGCGCTTTACTTCCACCTTTTTCTCTCTATATTTTACATACTTCTCTATACTATTACTCTGCAGCCATTCTTCAAAAGCCCTCTTTTTCTCTTCCACTTTTACCTTCACTCCTTCATTCCACCATTCACTGCCCTTCCTCATGCTGCCTCCTACGACCTTCCTGCCACATACATCACTTGCAATCCCAACAAAATTTTCTTTTGCTAACTTCCACTCCTCCTCTAAATTACCAGTTTCTCTTACTCTCACCTCGTCATATGCCATTTTCAACCTTTCCTGATATTCACTTTTTACCCCCGGTTTTATTAGCTCTTCAACCCTCACTAGCTCCCTTTTACATCCACCTACTCTATTCCCCCACTCTTTTGCTACAACTAATTTTCCTTCCACCAAAAAATGATCAGACATACCGTTAGCCATACCCCTAAACACGTGCACGTCTTTCAATCTTCCAAACATCCTTTTCGTTATCAACACATAATCCATTAATGCCCTTTCTACTACTCTTCCATTTGCCACTCTTACCCATGTATACTTATTCTTATCTTTCTTTTTAAAAAAGCTAGCACTTATTACCATCTCTTGTTCAACACACATATCTACCAGTCTCTCACCACTCTCATTTTCACCTGGTACGCCATACTTTCCAATGACACCTTCTACCTCTCCAGCGCCCACTCTAGCATTTAAGTCACCCATAACAACTACATAATTCCTTCTACCCAGTCCTTCTACACACCTAGTTAATTCATTCCAGAACTCATTCCGCTCTCCTTCACTTTTCTCACTACCTGGCCCATACGCACTGACAAACGCCCAACATTCCCTACCCAACCTAACCCTTACCCACATTAACCTAGATGATATCTCCTTCCATTCCACTACTTTACCTGTCATCCATTCACTCAGCAATAAAGCCACACCCTCTCTCGCTCTTCCCCTTTCAATCCCAGACACTCTACCAGACATTTCACCAAACATCACTTCACCCTTTCCTTTCATCTTTGTCTCAGACAAGGCCAATACATCCATCCTTCTACTTCTAAACATACTTCCAATCTCACATCTTTTACTCTCTATCGTACTACATCCACGCACATTCAAACACCCCAAAACTAGAGTGCGGGGAGCAGTCACTCTCCCCCCAGCTCCATCTCTTTGATGATGTCTCACAGGAATTTCAATTCAGGAGAGGGGGTTCCCAGCCCCCTCGTCCCGTCCCTTTTAGTCGCCTCTTACGACACGCAGGGATAACGTTGGCGCTATTCCAATTGTTTTATGCCCCCGCGGCCACATCAGATTTCTTTACCATCACCACTGGCGAAGCATAAGGTGATGCAGACTCCTGGATGATACCCATGTCTAGCATATCTTTTATCTCTTTCCTAAGGGACGCTCTGACACCATATGGTACCGGGTATGGCTTACTCCTCACGGGTTCATGCGATGTAAGTTCTATTTTATGCTCACCTTTGTTTGACGTTCCAGGGATGTCCGTAAAGATATCTTCATACTCCCGCACAAGTTCTTTAATTTGACGTTCCTGATGCAGGTCAAGGTTTAAGCCAAACATAATATCCTTTATTGTTTCTGATCCAGAGGTTGGTGCTATCTCCAGTAACTCTTCATCCTCATGGATGTCTATACTTGAGTTGCTAACATTGTCAAACACAGCACACGCTGTATCTAAGATGACATCTTTTGCTCTTTGAAGATACTTCTTCAACATGTTGATATGAAAAGTTCTAACTTTTCCATGAATGTTTATACCATAATCATTCTTGCCCACAATATTCTCTACATTAAACGGGCCCTTCCACTGCATGAGTAACTTATTGCTGTCCGTAGGGAGTAGAATCAGTACTTGATCGCCTACCTGAAGACTTCGAGGCCTGCATCTCCTATCATAGTAATGTTTGTATCGCCCTTGTGCCAACTTCAGTGCTTCATTTGCTAGTTTCATGGTCTCTTCCATTTTTTCCCTGAGCTCAAAGACATATTGATAGCTACTCTTGACTTCTGGCTCTTCAATGTCTTTTGTCCATAGTTCCCTCAAAATCTGCATTGGCCCTCTTACAGATCTTCCATATAGTATCTCAAAGGGGGAGAATCCTGTCGACTCTTGAGGAACTTCTCTGTAAGCAAACAACACAGCATTGATATACCGGTGCCACTGATTAGGCTTCTCTTGACATAACTTTTTCAGCATTTGCTTTAGAGTTCCATTGAACTTTTCCACCAATCCATTACACATTGGATGGTATGGAGTAGTTGTAAGTTGTCGCATGCTGAGGAGTCTAGCTACTTCCTTCATGCAGTCAGAGGTAAACTGTGTTCCAAGATCACTTAATATTTCTTCAGGCACCCCTACCCTGCTAAACATATCTACCAAAGCTTCTGCAACTGATTCAGAGTCAATGTTCTTCAAGGGCACTGCATCAGGATACCTACTGGCATGGTCCATCATAGTGAGGATAAACTGGTGTCCCTTCTCAGATGGTGGGTGTATCTTACCAATTATATCCACAGATACCCTCTTGAATGGAGTATCAATGATTGGCAGTTTCTCAAGAGGTACTTTTGTCACCCTACCTTTGCTGATTGTCTTCTGGCAGATGTCACAAGATCTGCAGAACCTCGTTATATCTGCACCCATTCCAGGCCAGTAGAACTCTCTGAGGATCTTCTCCTTTGTCTTCTTAGCACACAGGTGGCCCCCTAAGGTAGATTCATGAGCTAATGTCAGGACTTGTGTTCTCAGTGGTTTAGGAACCATAACTTGGGAGACTGGATTCCCATGGTTGATGTCTGGATGAACAAATGTCCTGTACAATAACAGTTTCCTGGTTTCAAACCGGATTACTTGCCTTCCTTTTCTCTCTTCTTTAGAGGTCCAAAACTTCTTCAGTGTGTCATCTTTCTTCTGTAGTCGACAAACTTCATCCCTATCGACTTCTTTGTACAGGTTACTGCCTGGCACTACCAGTGGAGAGGGTCTCTTACCCTCTCGCATTGCTTGTGCCCTTGTTGCCACTGCACAGGTCTCCTGGTCACAGGTGTCCTGCCACGCTGGGTCAGGGTCTTCAGCTGGTCTTGCACATGGGACGTTTCCAATTAGAAGATCATAGGGGGCGTCAGGAAGACAAACTGCATCCACTTCTCCAATCAGGTATGGAGTGTTGATGTGGATTTTAGCCATTGGAGCTCTCCGGAAGGAGTTGTCAGCAAGCCTGACCAGCACTAAGGTTCCAGTGTAAAGATCAGGATCAACAAACTTTTGTTTGATTCCACACTACTACATCCAGAGTCACGCAACACCTGAACAATGTGGGATCCTACCCGACCTTTTGTCACTGGCATAGAGTCTTCATTGCTTGGAACACAAGCATTCATACAAGGGACTGCAAAACCATTCTCAAGGAAAAGCTTTCCTTCCTTGATGCAAGCATCTATCTTTGCTACATCCATTTCTGGAGGAGGGGCACTGATTGAACAGAAGGACGAGACTTGTGCCACTGGTGTCTGTGCCTCTTCAACACTTTTCTCAACATCCAAATAAGCGGTTTTGATGGTCTTCAATTTCCTGCATTCAGGGAGATCATGACCAAATTTATCACAGAACATACACTTCTTGTCATTTCTAGGACCCCTTGACTGATCTGAGAGGTGACACTTCGATGCTATGTGGCCGAGCTGGTTGCATTTGTAGCACCTTACATCTCTAGCTGAAGTCCCTTTGACTTGCTCATTGGGCGCATGCCAAGGATTCTCAAAAGCACTTGGTTCTGTCTGCTTAGGTGGTCGATACACAGGCTTTTTAGCTACCTTGGCCTCCTTATAGAGCTCAGTTCCATGCGCTGTGAGGTACCGCTCTGCTGCCTTTGCCAGGTCATCCAGATTAGCAGGGGCTTTTTCCTTCAAATGAAATTCCAGTGCATTTGAGACAGCATTGATGAACTGTTCCTTGATCACCAGCTGTTGGAGCTCAGCAAAAGTCTCATAAGCACCAGCTTGTTCCATCCACTTCTTGAGGAAGTTCTTGAGCTTGACAATAAACTGTGCAGGGCTCTCTCCTTCTTCTGGGGGTGTGTTCCGGAACTTTTTACGGAATCCTTCCTCAGTAAGGTCGTATCTTCTGAAGAGCGCTTTCTTCAAAATTTCATAGTCCTTTGCATCATCGTCAGAGAGCCGACCATAGACTAGAAGGGCATTCCCTGTCAAAAGAGCACTAAGAGACGAGGTCCACGTTGACCTGTCCCACTTGTGTGTGTTAGCATACCTCTCAAACCTTAACAAGTAGCTGTCAAGCTCATCCTTACCATCCACAAACTCCGGGAGGTTTGGGATTTTTGGTTTAGGAGGGTGGTTATTGATCACTGTTGGTGCCTCTACATGATGTCGTGCAGCCTCTAGTTCAAGTTTCTTTATTTCTAGTTCATGTCGTCGCTCCCGCTCCCTCTCTTCTAGTGCATGTCGTCGCTCCCGTTCCCTCTCTTCTAATTCGGCCAAAGCCTTCCCACGCTCGGCGTCATACCTTCTCAGTCTCTCTTCTCTCTCAAGATTCTTTTCTTCTGCTTGAACCCTGTGCTCGGCAAACTCAATGGCCTTCTCGTCGTCCAGTCCGTAGTCCTTTGCCAACGCAAGATATTCTTTGAAGGTTTCCATGACTTCAACTTCCAGCCTTTATATTTTTCACTGTTGCCAATCCTGGCAAGGTCGCCACTTGTCACATTCAGGTTCAGTAATTGGCAGGTGTGAAAATAAAATAAGACTATTCTGCTTAATTTCGCTATTCTAGTATAGCTTTTATTAACTCTTCAATATATAAGTCACAAACCGCAGCATACACTTGTCAATCACGCTCTACTGAGCAAAACTTCTTAAGTAATATAATAGTTCACAGTATAATAATAATAACCCCCTCGCACTTCCAGTCTTAAACTGGGAGAGAGAGAAATCCCTTTATAACACGTGCGTTAGAAGCACCCACTGGTTGTGTCTCTCTCTAAAACAAAGGTTTGGATGTCGCCTCGGCTCGTTTCCAAGGACTCCGCAAAAGCACAAATTCTATAACCATAAATATGTATCCATGAATAGCGGGGCGACATCTGTTGTGAAGGACTTAATGTACATATTACAAATTAAAATAAAGAAACTAGCGTTAGCTAGTAACAATAGAACAAGCACACAAGTTTTACTCTCATTATTTTCAGTAAACAACAGTTAACTACTTTAACGTGAAAAATGATAGAATAAGACAGTGCATAAACAATAATTATAACAAACTAAATAAAATGCTTATGATGATATACAAAAATCATTGTACATCAATATAATACAGGGCTGATATATAAATATATATGCAGAAATAAACTGTAGAATAAGACCGTGTATAAACAGTAATTATAACAATAAACAAAAATAAAATGCTTATGATAACACAAAATCCTTCTACATTAATATAATACAAGGCTGATATATAAATATATACGCAGATATATTGATTTGTGACAAAATATATATATATATATATATATATATATATATATATATATATATATATATATATATATATATTTATATATACATATATATATATATATATATATATATATATATATATATATATATATATATATATACTAAATCTTAGCTTAATATGAAAAACGAAATGACTGAAGTCCTTCAAAAAGAAGGCAGCTGTACTTACCCAATACAAATGGGAAAAAGGTACCTTAATACAAGTGTTAAAAAGTGTAAAAGCACAATACTGGAATGAACAGATTGAAAACCTTTTAAAAATCTACTAAATAAAAAAGGTAAAAATGGTAAAGCCATAATGATGACCATTAAAATAGTGTACAAGCACAATGCTGAGAACATATTGAGAAGCTTTTTAAAACTTAATAAGAAAAACGTAACAATGGAAAAGTAGTAATGCCTAGATTCATGCCATACAACAGTTACAGTATGGCTGCCATTTCCTAATTTCTAATCGAACAGATACTATTATTATTATCATTATTACTGGCTAAGCTACAACCAGAGTTGGAAAAGTAGGATGCTATAAACCCACGGGCTCCAACAAGGAAAATAACCCTGTCCTTATCCTTCTTTTAATTTCGGTCTCATGTCCAGGGGAAACACTTACTGTCTGTCTTAAGAACGTACTGTTCATTAAAAATCTCTAAGGCTCGTCCATAACCATTATTGATAGTCTCTGCATTTTCATTGAATATCATCCTAGTCTTACTCATATTCATTTTCAGCCCTACATTTCTGGCTTCTCTATCAAAATTCTCTATCACCTTTTGCATTTCCTCCCATGATTCACTAAACAGAACTATGTCATCTGCTAATCTTAAGTTGTTAAAGTATTCCTTAATGTTAATTCCTCTATTTTTCCAATCTTAATTCTTAAAAACGTCTTCTAGGCACGCTGTGAATAACCTAAGAGAGAAGGGGTATCACTGTTGAACTCCTTTCTCAATTTGGATTTTCTCACTAACTTTTAGTAGTCTTAGTATTTCTGTACTTCCTGTATAGATATCTTCAAGGTTCTAACATAAGATTCAACTATTCCTTGTATTTGAAGGGCTTTCATTACTGCTGAAGTTTTGACAGAAGCAAAAGCTTTCTAATACTCAAGAATTATCCTATCTTTTACATACTCAGCTTAAAATGATCCGATGGATATACGATTCTTATAACAAAACAGAACGAAGCAAGGTAAAGCCACATGAGATTTCCTCATAACTATCATTTATTACATGATTTTGATTCTGGAATGTCAAGCTGGATAATATATTGGCTCATATATACAGTTGATTTCATGTACCTCATTTTCATTGGATGATAATGCATTATTAACCCAATCATCACCGTTGGATTTCAACTGGCATAACAAACCAAATTGATTTAGGGAATATATACATAATTCACAATTGAAAATAAAATATTTATATATATCATGAAATGGATAAACCTGTTAATTCAGAATTAGCTCGTGTATTTTTGGAAAGGCATTTTTATAATTAATAATTCACAGAATTCTTGAAAATTTGAATTCAAATGATCTTAAATTCATCTATAAACAGCAAAAATTAATGT
>NC_090726.1:204095395-204105395 GCF_036898095.1 Palaemon carinicauda
TGCAAATATGCCAACCAATCAGCGATCAGGAAACTTTTCCGAGCTAAAAGGGCACCGCAGCGAGTCGGTGCAAATATGCCAACCAATCAGCGATCAGGAAACTTTTCCGAGCTAAAAGGGCACCGCAGCGAGTCGGTGCAAATATGCCAACCAATCAGCGATCCGGAAACTTTTCCGAGCTAAAAGGGCACCGCAGCGAGTCGGTGCAAATATGCCAACCAATCAGCGATCAGGAAACTTTTCCGAGCTAAAAGGGCCCCGCCGCGAGTCGGTGCAAATATGCCAACCAATCAGCGATCAGGAAACTTTTCCGAGCTAAAAAGGCACCGCAGCGAGTCGGTGCAAATATGCCAACCAATCAGCGATCAGGAAACTTTACCGAGCTAAAAGGGCACCGCAGCGAGTCGGTGCAAATATGCCAACCAATCAGCGATCAGGAAACTTTTCCGAGCTAAAAAGGCACCGCAGCGAGTCGGTGCAAATATGCCAACCAATCAGCGATCCGGAAACTTTTCCGAGCTAAAAGGGCACCGCAGCGAGTCGGTGCAAATATGCATCGCTAAAAGAAATGGACTCTAAGTCATACCCAGTGTGAGAAACACTAAATCTGACCTTCCTTTCCCTATCAAAGATTTATTCCTGGAAAATATCATGCACCACTATAGCCTTAGTGTGTGAGAGAGAAATCTACAGATTTCTTTTATTTTCTCTTTTTCAGAATCACTGATTATTTCGGGGCAAAGTTCTACCCCCTTGCGCTCATTTCACTTCCTAATCTGTTACGCTGACACCCAACAAGGTTTTCCTTTCTCTCTCTCTTTTCAAGCTGTAAGGAAGAGATATATATTACTACAAGAAGGAAAATAAAGGAAATAAGGAATATTAAGAATTTCCCGAACAGTTGGTATAAACAATTTTTTTTACGAACATATGTTGGAGATAGGAAAAGAGATTTTTCTTGCTATTTCATAATACACACACGCACATACATACATACACACACGACACACATTTACACACACACATATACACACACATATATATATACATACCTATATATACATACATATATATATATATATATATATATATATATATATATATATATATATATATACATACCTATATATATATATATATATACCTATATATACACATACATACATATATTTATATGTATATATATATATGTATATATATACATATATATATATATATATATATATATATATATATATATATATATATATACGACAATTATTTGACATATAATCTTGAATATGATTCGAAGCTTTGATCTTGAATTAAAATCATTGATCCTAACAAATTCATGACTTATTTTGCAATAAGGAGTCGCTGTCTTTAGCAGCTGGAAAAACACTAATAAAGATTCTCATTTGAACGATTATATTGCGCCAAAATTTATTATTATTTCAGTAAGAAGTTGCTGTTTTTAGCAGGGGGAAAACACAGCACTATAGATTCTCATTTGAAAGATTATTTTGCTCAAAACTTTTTATTTTTTAGTAAGAAGTTGCTGTTTTTAGCAAGGGGGAAACGAAGCAATATAGATTCTCATTTGAAAGATTATTTGGCTCAAAATTTTTTACTTCTGAGTAAAAAGTTGCTCTTTTTAGTAGGGGGAAAACAGAGCAATATAGATTCTCATTTGAAAGATTATTTTGCTCAAAACTTTTTATTTTTTAGTAAGAAGTTGCTGTTTTTAGTAGGGGGAAAACAGAGCAATATAGATTCTCATTTGAAAGATTATTTGGCTCAAAATTTGTTACTTCTGAGTAAAAAGTTGCTCTTTTTAGTAGGGGGAAAACAGAGCAATATAGATTCTCATTTGAAAGATTATTTTGCTCAAAACTTTTTATTTTTTAGTAAGAAGTTGCTGTTTTTAGTAGGGGGAAAACAGAGCAATATAGATTCTCATTTGAAAGTTATTTGGCTAATTTTTTGGTTCAGGAAGAAGTTGCTGTTTTTAGCAGTCGGAAAACACAGCAATATAGATTCTCATTTGAAAGATTATTTTGCTCAAAACTTGTTAACTTCTTTAGTAAGGAATCGCTGTTTTAGCATTAAGAAAAACAGTAATATCAATTCTCATTTGATCGATTAATCTGCTCAAAACTTGTTATTTTTAGTAAAAAGTCACTGTTTTAAGCAATACAAAAAACAGCAACATAGATTCTCATTTGAACGACTATTCGACTCAAAATTTATTTGCTGAGGTTATAAAAATTCTCGAGGTTTATATTCCTGGATGAAATATTTGTTCACGTCAATTTTGTTATTGTTATTGTTGCAAAATAAGTAAGTAAGACTTCTAATCACTCATGCAAATGAACTGGCTCATTTGTAAAGAACGGTGCCGGATTTATAATCTGCGTGAGGTAGAATTTTACTGAATTTTAGAAATTCCATTTTTTTTTCCCTTTTGATTATAGTTACGAAATTCGTGAAGATAATTAGTCAACTATATACATACACAATGATGAAGATTATATATATATATATATATATATATATATTGAAGTATGTATATATATATATATTGGTGTGCTACTGTCTTAAGCACACATTTGAGTATGAGTTGTTTTCAAATGTATTTGAATGGTTTACTGAACACATTTTAGTAGTTTTTAAGTTTTATTGTGAATAACAACTGAGTTAAACATCTCCATCACTGGAGGAAGCTGTGTTGGTCCACATGACCAATTCTGGTGAAGTTTTGATATGAACTGAACAAATTACTGATATCCCAAATATCGTACACTTGCTTTAATTTGGCTAAGTGACGGAATCGGAAGACACCTGCATCCGGTGACGTCACAAACTTTCACACGAAGAGACAATGTGTTGACACTAAGAAAGAATGACAACTTAGCATCTTACATCCTGTTTACAATTTGAGTTGACCATAGCAAATCTCACGGCCAGCTCTTCCAACCAACATGACATATTACGTCATTTGTTTTAAACATGTAATATTACTATTCTAATTATTACATAAGCTCGGCCAGCTATCTCAATTTTTTTTTTTTTTACAAAAATTTAACAACAAGCCGAAACATGGTTATTAGGTGTGACTGGACATACGTATCATTCATTGCTCAAAACTAGCTATATCCAACTGAGGATGAATGTCCAAATAGGCACATCAAAATTAATAACAATAATGCATACAAAAAAGATATTACCAAAGCAAAAAGAAAAATGCATGATAAAACCAAGATCATATATATGGTACATTGCTAGCAAATGATTACATGGTACCAAAAAACAAAACAAATTCTGACTTACAAATGATTCGGTAACTTGATAAAGAATAATTGTTACCTTTGTCAGAAACAAGATACTCAATTTTTAGTGCACAAATACGAATTCCTGGTACGTACACGTACCACGGTTTCGTACATATATATATATATATATATTTATATATAGGGCTGATACATTTTATTAGATGCCCATAGATTCTGTTATATATCTTATATATTTTTTTCTTTTTTTTTTCTCTTTTCTTTTTTAACATTCCGGCTTATATATTTTTATTAGATGCCGAGAGAAAAAAATGATTTATATCCTTTTTTATTTTATTTATTTTTTTTAAATGTTATTTTAAATGTATTTTTAACAATGCAAATGTAGAGAATTTCTTTAATTACATATTACTAGCGTACTAATCAGCTTTTCATACAAACATCATCCTGACAAATTACTCCCTTAGCGAATGAGGTGGCCACTCATACAGCTTTGAACTGGATCAGGTAAGGGGTATTGTCAGGGCTATTCAACTCGTTCCTTTGTAGCTGCTTGCTGTGCCGTAACCTACGCCAAACAAGGATGTTCACGGCGATAAAAATTAACGCCGTTACAAATAAACCTGCTAGTAATATAGGGTGAAGAATCTCTTTGTAAGTCGGCGACAGGTGGTCCTTTTCGGTAAGTTTCATTAAGCGTTTCGCCATACTTCCTTTATAGGGGAGAGGAAGTGCGGGCGTTGTAGAGGTCCACGTGAAGTTCGCGAAGTAAGCACGTTCTCTGATGATTGTCCGTAGGCCAGTCACCATGGAATTCGGGGAAGTCCCGATACAGCCATCTGCTGCGACGAAGATGTGGTTGAAGGATGTGGATCCGTCAGGGCATGATACATTGAAGCCGTCCTTGTCGTATCGTATCCACGAGCCATTATTTAGTCTGCAATTGAATTCTTTATTGTCAAAGGGATAAAGCTTATCCAGACAATTTTCACTTGTATGGGAGAGAGCACCGTCTAGCACTATACCTAACTCGCATGAATCCATCAAGTTTTTACGGAATTCAAATGAGTCAGCTGTACATATTTTTCTATCCATTGCGTCTGAACAGTGAGTTAATTGATTTAAGTCTTTAATGACCGTATATGTTTCCTTGTCTGGGGAAATCAATACGTGTCCTGTCAAACTGGATATTACTGGATTTGAGTGATTCGTCATGAAAGTCGGAAATGGTGATATCCTGTAAGATTGCCAGGCATCAGAAGAATCAAAGGGAATTGTAATCCTAATCTTGTTATTATCTACGTTTACTGTAATTAGGCTGTAATAAAATTCTAACCTATGTTCGTCTAACAAAGGAACATAGCCTAGTTTATCCCTAGTGTTCTCCAGAACTAATTTTAAGTAACGTATAGGCAACAAATGGGGCGACAATACACCTTTAGTTGCTAACGTGATAGCTTCTACATAATCCTTGGATTTCTCAATGAAATGTGCAATTCTGTTATGTATGTGATCTATCTTTGAATCATAATACATTAATGTTGCTAACAAATCCTGTACTTCCATAATTTGAACGATATTATCTGAATGTTCATTTAACAAATCCATAATTTTATTGATTGAAGCTAACTGATCCCTTAGTTCTGACATAATCAATTCATCTTTATGAGTCAAGAACTCAATTTTCTTATTTTGATTACTAATTTTAAGACGATTGGAAAGTCCTAAACCTAAACTTGCAACAGACCCAAAGATGCTTAATGCAGCATAAATGAACGGATTCCGTCTTTCTTTTTGTTCGTGTCCTACAGTCCACATCAAAAGGTCTTAAGCCAAAGATCCTGTCTCTCCAGTCTTATTTTTCAAGTCATCAGATAGCATCTCTGCAACTTTTAATGTTGATCCAAGCAAACTCTTAGTAGTCAAATGAAAATGTCTCCTATGCAACTCATCCAATGATGCAGAAAACCTTGAAATGGCGGTTCTTAAGCTAGTGACATCATTCTCTTGAAGAAAAATTGCTTGCATATGCACTTCGACAATTACGTTGGTTGACGTAATAAAAATGTCTTCTTGTCTTTCAACTATATTGCCATATTTAAAATATATATTCTTAGTCTTAGAACTCATCCCATACGAAAAAAATGTCTGAGCGAACAATATCACTCCCAACAACAAAAAATTCATCTTGGAAACCTGTAACGAGAAAAAATATATGTAATTACTCCTGTATTAAAAAGAAAACTTTTTAGTTAAAAAAATTAAAATTTTTCCTCACTTCTTTTTAATTTCTTATGTGAGACAATGGTACTATTCTCTCATCCGTGGGTTGGGCTACGTTTTGAATTCTAAACCTATTGGCCGTTAATGTTTCCAAAATGTTAAATGGGCCTTCAAACTTAGGTGTTAGTTTATAGTTGAGCCCTTTTCTGACATTGATTTGAATATAGATGTTATCACCCACGGTATATGTTTTAGTTGGTTTCGCTATTTTATCATGATTCCTTTTCATTATGATTTGTGATTCTTCTAAATTCTTTCGAAGGATATCATATCGACTTATACTTGCATTTATACATTCTTTTAAAGGATTTGATAGATTAGTTGTAGGCGTTAATACATGGAAAGGTGTTCTAACTGGGGTACCATACAATGCTTCATGCGGTGACATTTTAATTGATATATGATATGAATGATTCAGAGTACTCAGTGCCGCCGGTATTGCAATATCCCAGTTGGGGTCTGATCCCCCTAGTGTTACCCTTAATATATTTAATATCTTCCTATTTGCTCTTTCCACTAGCCCATTCGACTCTGGGTGATATATCATGGTATTAACCTTCTTTATGTTGAGGAATTCACACAATGAGATAAGAAAGTGATTATTAAATTCACCACCCGAGTCTGAGATTATCATGTGTGGAATTCCATGTTTACAAATGTAACACTCGTAAAACTTCCTAGCGCATTCAATCGCAGTTTTAGTTTTAAGCGCTATTAGTTCTGTATATCGAGTTAAAGCATCTATAATCACTAAGAGGTGCTTATTCCCTCTGTCTGACTCGTAAAATCCTGTTAACAAATCTAAATGTATTCTTTCAAAGGGTTGATTGGGAACAGGATAAGCTCCTAAGCTAACAGGTGTTTTCGTATGCCCTTTGTTTTCCTGACATGTGCGACAATTAGCTATGTGTCTTTTTATATCTGTAAGCATTGTATGCCAATAAAACAATGATTTGGCTTTCTGTGACATTAATGAGAACCCAGGGTGTCCATGTAATGGATTTGAATGCAACCAATTCAGGACAGTGGAAACAAGTGAGTTTGGTACTACTACCTGGTCGTTAGTTACATGTGGTGTATTGCGGGTTTTCCTTGTCACAGTCCTACACAGAATATTATCTTTGATTACATAATTCTGCTGCTTATACTTTATATATTCTTTTTCTTTATGATTGCCTTTCAAAGCATTTATAATTGTTTCTATTTTCTGATCTTTTCTTTGCTCAGTCTGTAACAATTCAGCACTCCAGCCTAAATCTTCTTGTTCAGATATTGTTTTTACAATAGGCATGGATGTTGATATATCTATTAATTCAGCTAAAGACTCCGTACAAGATGACACGGGGTTGCGTGATAATGCATCCGCAATGATATTTGCTTTCCCAGGTAAATACCCGATTCTTGCGACAAAATCTTGAATGATTAAATGCCACCGAGTTCGTTTAGGGCTGTGATTGAAGCCTTTAAAGAACTCTGTTAGTGGTTTATGGTCAGTAAGAACCTTAACGGGATAACCGTAAATTATGAACTTAAAATGCACTAGCGAATTAACAATAGCTAGTCCTTCCTTGTCTATTACTGCATACTTACTTTCGGAAGTTCTCAATTTTCGAGAATAGAAAGCTATCGGGAAAAACTGTTTATCATATTGCTGAAGCAATACCCCTCCTACTCCTAAGTCTGAGGCGTCTGTTGCAATGAAGAATTCCTTACCGAAGTCAGGAAATTTTAAGATAGGAGAACTACACAGTTCATCTTTCAAAGTATTAAACGCCTGTTGATGTTGCTCAGACCATATGAAATCTACGCCCTTCTTCGTAAGATCAGTTAAAGGAGCGGCTATTATTGAATAGTTGCGTATAAAACGCCTGTAATATCCACTACAACCCAGAAATTGCTGTATTCCCTTGACATTAGTAGGTATGGGAAAATTACGTATAGCCGACACCTTATCATGGACTACTTTAAGACCTTGGCTTGACACCATGAAACCCAAATATATTAATTCTGTTTTGAAAAATTCACACTTACTAATCTTTACCCTTAAGTTATGTTGTCTTAATCTCTGTAGTACTAGTTCTAACTTACGTAGATGTTCCTCTAAGGTGTTGGAAAAGATTACAAGATCATCCATATAGGCATGCAATATATCCCCTAACAAGTCTCCAAACACTATGTTAATCATTCTTGTAAATGTTATAGGAGCACAACGTAAACCAAAAGGCATCCGTAAAAATTCATAATGTCCCCTGGCTGTGCTGAAGGCTGTGTATGGGATACTATCTTCTTCTAATGATATCTGGTGAAAGCCTTTAAGTAAGTCCAAACTGGTAAAATATTTATTCTGACCTAACAAAGACAAAATATCGTCAGTACATGGCACTGGGAATCGATCAGGGATCGTTTCCTCGTTTAGACGACGAAAGTCGACGCAGATACGCCATGTTCGATCTTTTTTCGGTACAACTATTAAAGGAAAATTATAAGGGCTATTTGATTTTCTAATGACTCCTTCCTCTAACATTTTACCTACTTCATCATTTATTTCATTCTGGAATTTCATAGGGAGTCTGTACGAGGGTACATATATAATTTTCTGTTTGTCTTTTAACCTTATTTGATGCTCGATCACATCTGTTTTTCCTAAGGATCCATCCGTAGTGGAAAAGACATCTGTATATTTATTTAAAAGTTCAAAAATTTTCTGCTGAATTTCTTCGTCTTGAATGTCCTTACTGATTTTATTTTTAATAGATCGTAAAAGGGACTCATCCGCAACTGATTGAGAGTGATTGATTTCAGCAACGGTAAGAATACGATGTTTATAAACTTCTACATCCAAGATATGTTGATTTTTGTGAATTACTAAAGTGTTATTTAAATGATTACAGACTTCGATATTACATTGCTGATGTGAGCCTACTGTATAAATAGCTTGTGTGACAGACAATCCGTTGGTTTTCAAAGTATCGGAAAGGATTAATATTTCAGATCCCGGTAGTGTTTTCTTTATTTGCACTATTAAATTCGAAGGTATGTTTGGTTCGATATATTGCGTGCAAGATGATATTACGGGTGAACGAGAATTCTGCTGGGTCGCGTATATTATTTCTTTATTAGTGAGACAAGTTATTGGTTCTTCAACGTACGTTACGGTTACATTTGTCGTCTCCTTTTTATCCAAAACTGACTTTAAAGTATTAGAAGACTTATAGAATTTCCCTTTGATATACACGCCGTGCTTTGCAGGAGCTAAGATAATGTTTTGATTTCCCATAGATGGGTATCCTATAATTACAGCTGGATACATATTAATGTTTTTCACAACAACAAATGTATCGGCAAACGTGCGATTACCGACTCTGAACTGAATATGAGTTATGCCTATGACGTTTAATTCATTATTTCCTATACCTGAAAGTCTGATTCCTGATTTTTCTATCGGAAAGTTCGAAAACAACAAATGATGCGTCTTCAAATCCATAATATTACGTGGACTACCAGAGTCAAAAAATAACGTAAAGGATTTGTGTTCTAAATTTACAGCATATAAGGTTGGCCGTAACTCATTTTGGCTTATTATTGTATGAATTCGTTGCAAATCTACGGGAGCATGCACTGTTTTACTTAATTCGGCCGTGTGTTTCATAGGAAAATCTATTGTCTCACAATTATCTGATAAAACATTAAATTGATTATTCAATACTATTGATGTTGACATAAATGACCTTGACCCAACATCACTCTCTTCCCCTCTAGAGTTAACTATGTGGTATTTGCTTTGCTCTGCACATTCTGAAAATTAGGCTGACTTTGCGAGGTCTGGTTTGACGGCCCAGGCTCAGCGATATTTGAAGAAGTGTTTGTTTGTTTCGGACTCTGAACTGCATTGACATTTTGTTGTTTCTTCTTATTGTTAAAATGAGGATTTTTCTTTTTATTTCCATATGGAACTGACTGTGGAATTGACTGTGTATTTCTAGGATATTGTTGTGTCTTACGCGCGTAACATTGACTATAAGAATGTGATCCTGTGTTGTGAACTGAACAAAATTTCGTTCTACAGTCTGCGCTTATGTGACCTTGACGTTTGCAGTTGTAACACGTCACTCCCGCTACTGGATTATTAATTACGTTCACTGTTTGTGGTTTTGTTTCATTCTTAGCAAAAACTTGAGTTAACACGGGATCGAGATCTGGACACTTGGACATGTGCTTCTTTATCTGTTTATAGACATCCAATTCCGTACTTGCAGGCATTAACTTCTTATCAAAGCACCGCACTAAAGCTTCAGGCAACATAAGTGTCATGCAAGTTAAATACATTAATCGTAAAAAATCTTTCACGGAGATATTATCGTTAGTAACCCAAGTGGAATTACCTAAAATGTCCTGATATTCGTTAAGCCTATCAGCTATGAGAGCTGCTCTCTCAACAACATTAAGCC
>NC_090726.1:204117895-204127895 GCF_036898095.1 Palaemon carinicauda
ACACTTGCCCTTTTATAGAAGATTGCCGGTTAGTGTGTAATCTTCATTTTAAATGTATTTATGTAAAAAAACACAGTTACAGCTAATATGTTAATCTACGATGAAACGCTTATCCGGCCTTAAGTAAAATATATCTGATTTAAAAAACACGAGTACACTTATTATTATTATTATTATGATGATGATGATGATGATGATTATTATTATTATTATTATTACTTACTTACTTACTAAGCTACAACTCAAGTTGGAAAAGGAGGATGCTATAAGCCAAAGGGCCCCAACAGGGAAAATAGCCCAGTGAGGAAAGGAAACAAGAAAAAATTAAATAATTTAAGAACAGTAACAGTAAAATAGATATCTCCTGTAGAAAGTGTAAAATCTTCAACAAAATAAGAGGAAGAGAAATTAGATAGAATAGTGTGCCCGAGTGTACCCTCAAGCAAGAGAACGAACTCTAACTAAAGACAGTGGAAGACCATGGTATAGAGGCTATGGCACTACCCTAGACTAGAGAACAATGGTTTGATTTTGGAGTGTCCTTCTCCTAGAAGAGCTGCTTACCATAGCTAAAGAGTCTCTTCTACCCTTACCAAGAGGAAAGTAGCCACTGAACAAATACAGTGCAGTAGTTATCCTCTTAGGTGAAGAAGAATTATTTAGTAATCTCAGTGTTGTCAGGTGTATGAGGGCAGAGGAAAATATGTAAAGAATAAGCCAGACTATTCGGTGTATGTGTGGGCAAAAGGAAAGTGAACCGCAACCAGAGAGAATTATCTAATGTAGTACTGTCTGGCTAGTTAAATGACCTATATCAAAGAAATCTATATATCTAACAATAATAATAATAATAATAATAGAGAAGTGGGGAATATGGGGGAAAGGAAGAGTACCCCTGGATACAATCCAGTTTATAGCTCAAAGGCAGGTACTCGGGATGGGAAAGAGTAAGGAAATAGGGAGAAAGAGAAGTACAGGAGAAGAATAAAAGAGAGGGGCAGACCCTCTTGCGATATTAGGGAATTGGTATTATTATTGTAATTCAGGTTTTTTTTATCTATATATCAATCCATTCTTATTGTGTTTGGTAATAATACCAAAATTTACAAACAAATCCAGACCAGTTATATGCTTCAACTTAGTTTTCATGCTTCTTTCAACAAATATTCCAGCGAGTTCTGGAATCCACGCATAAAACTCTTCTTAAAACTGCTCTAAAAATTACAGTAATTTTTTTCTGGCATTACCAACGGATTAAAAGTTTGCTCTAAAGTTATTGTAAAATGGTATGTACACACTGCAGTGGAAGCACTTGAGAAAAAATAATATATTTTCAAGTCCTTCGGGTTCCAGGAACTGTCTCAACTCTTCTTAGAACCTGGGAAAAAGAAATTCCAGGAGATCTACAAAGGCGCAAAGCCGATGGAAACCCTTAAAACAGTCGGAGCATCTTCGGGGATAAATAAAAAGGACCAACTTGCACGCTGAAGACACCAAAACTCCGGAAACTTTAATAACATCCTTAATGTGTAAAAAATATCAAAGCAAAGGCGGTGCATGGAATATCTCACGAGGCTCAAACTTCTCTTCACCAAGAGAAATTGGAAAGAGAAGAGGAAGAGGAGGAGGAGGAGGAGGAGGAGGAGGAGGAGGAGGAGGAGGACAGAGAAAGTGAGAACTCTCACGTGAAGATAATTGTTCAGCTTTATGGCGAACTCGTAGAAACTTTCGCTTGAACAGTTCCAGAAATGTTTATAGCCTGTTTTATGGCCTGTCCTGAAAAATGGCAGAATAGAGTCCGAGTTTATATTTATTCTCCTTACCTAAGAAGGACTCGTCGGTATTTTTTTTTTCAGAGCGTGAAAAGATATATATTTCTTTTGTACATATATAATATATGTATACGAAGCTTAATCGTATGGACATTTACTATTCTTATCATTGCTGACTATTTTTTTATGTTTTTTTTCTGGAAAGAACGTCAAAGATATGGTTGTCTTATACGCATGTCCTTCCTAACAGATATGGAAATAAAACTTGAATTTAAATATCATATATCAAGCAATCTATACAAGTAAATTGATACGCAGGATGTCTTTGCATCAGCTGGATCAAATCGCAAATCGATGCGCAGGATGTCTTTGCATCAGCTGGATCAAATCGCAAATCGATGCGCAGGATGTCTTTGCATCAGCTGGATCAAATCGCAAATCGATGCGCAGGATGTCTTTGCATCAGTTGGATCAAATCACAAATCGATGCGCAGGATGTCTTTGCATCAGCTGGATCAAATCGCAAATCGATGCGCAGGATGTCTTTGCATCAGCTGGATCAAATCGCAAATCGATGAGCAGGATGTCTTTGCATCAGCTGGATCAAATCGCAAATCGATGCGCAGGATGTCTTTGCATCAGCTGGATCAAATCGCAAATTCATACGCAGGATGTCTTTGCATCAGCTGGATCAAATCGCAAATCGATAACGCAGGATGTCTTTGCATCAGCTGGATCAAATCGCAAATTCATACACAGGATGTCTTTGCATCAGCTGGATCAAATCGCAAATCGATACGCAGGATGTCTTTGCATCAGCTGAATCAAATCGCAAATTGATACGCAGGATGTCTTTGCATCAGCTGGATCAAATCGCAAATTCATATGCAGGATGTCTTTGCATCAGCTGGATCAAATCGCAAATCGATACGCAGGATGTCTTTGCATCAACTGGATCAAATCGCAAATCGATACGCAGGATGTCTTTGCATCAGCTGGATCAAATCGCAAATTCATACACAGTATGTCTTTGCATCAGCTGGATCAAATCGCAAATTCATACGCAGGATGTCTTTGCATCAGCTGGATCAAATCGCAAATTCATACGCAGGATGTCTTTGCATCAGCTGGATCAAATCGCAAATTCATACGCAGGATGTCTTTGCATCAACTGGATCAAATAGCAAATCGATACGCAGGATGTCTTTGCATCAGCTGAACCAAATCGCAAAATTCATACGCAGGATGTCATCAGCTGGATCAAATCGCAAATTGATACGCAGGATGTCTTTGCAACAGCTGGATCAAATAATGAATTATCACGTCTCACTTGACACTTTTATACCAAACCAGGCACTCTCCTATATCATCATCGTAACATAAGTGGCTATCTTCCCAGGTTTATACTGTAACAGCATACTACCTAAAGCCATAGGGAAGTTTTATATAGGTTACCAGTTGAGAAGATTTGATTGCGTTTATGAATTTAGGCTACATGGCCTGGTGACCAGGCAGTGAAGGCCATTAAGTGCTGAGGTACGACCTTTGGGAAAATCTGAAGATGCACTATGAAATTTTATTTAAAAGTATTGGACAGGTCTTTGAAATTGAGCTAAAGTAAAAAGCTAAAAAATGGGTGCAGATATTGGCTGAAAGAACTCTGCAAAGACGCTTAGTAGTAATGTTTGCGGTGTACCGCATGAGGCTCACTTACGCCACTGCCCCCTTTCATGGGTTTTGCAATAAAGGCTTTGAAATTGGGGGGATTTTCAGCTTTATTGTCATATACAGTTGAGCAGTGACATTTTCCTTTATTGAAAACGTCCTTGCCTAGCAATATGCTGAAGGAGGGTGCAAGACCCACTAAAACTCGATAGCTTCTTTTTAGTGATTGCAAATTCACCATCCTTGTGAGCTAGGGATTGGGGATTATGGAAGCCTATATGTCTACCTGCTGAGTAATCAGTAAAAATTGTCTGGCCTTCACTGATCCAGCTTGGGTGGAAAGGGGGCTAGGTCGCTGATCATATAAGTATATGGTCAATCTCTAGGGCATTGTTCTGCTGGCCTTCACTGATCCAGCTTGGGTGGAAAGGGACTAGGGCGCTGATCATATATGTATATGGTCAATCTCTAGGGCATTGTTCTGCTAGGGAATTGTCACTGTCCCTTGTCTCTGCAATTCATGGTGACCTTTAAAGCTTTAAACATGGAGATATAACTTTAATTTCTGGTCCTTCGAATCTTCATTTGATATTACACTTATATGTATAATGTCTTCTGTGATTCCTCTGAGAATATGCAATTTATTTGTGTGTATTTGTGTGTGCGGAAGTACTACTTGCCAATTCCTCAGTGCTCTAACGTTAATGAGAAATGCAATAGCTAGGCAATGAATTCAATATGCTTTATTATTATTACTTGCTAAGCTACAACCCTAGTAGGTAAAACAGAATGCTATAAGCTCAAGGGCCCCAACAGGGAAAATAACCCGGTGAGGAAAGAAAATAAAGAAATAAAGTCCATGAGAAGTTTAAGAACAATAATACCGCTAATATAAATCTTTCATATGTTAACTATAAAAACTTCAAAATAACAAGAGGAAAAAAAACGGGATGGAATAGTATGTCCGAGGGATCTCTAACCCAAGACAGTGGAAGACCATGGTACAGAGGCTATGACACTACCCAAGACTAAAGGACAATGGTTTGATTTTGGAGTGTCCTTCTCATAGAAGAGCTGCTTACCATAGATAAAGAGTTTCTTCTATCCTTACCAAAAGGAAAGCAGCCATTGAATAATTACAGTGCAGTTGCTAATCTCTTGAGTGAAGAAAAATTGTTTGGTAATCTCAGTGTTGTCAAGTGTATGGGGACAGAGGAAAATCTGTAAAGAATAGGCCAGACTATTCGGTGTATGTGCAGGCAAAGGGAAAGTGAACCGTAACCAGAGAGAAGGATCCAATGTTGTACTGTCTGGCCAGTCAAAGGACCACATAACTCTCTAGGAGTCTAGGGGTAGTATCTCAACAGCCGGATGGTGCCCTGGCCAACTTACTACCTAAAGGGAGTAAGGATAAGGAGTAACTAAAGAATTACTTTACTTACCAAACGCATGCGCGAGAACACACATTCACACACGCGCGCGCAATGTTTACAACCCCAAACCCTCAGGTTGCCGGGAAAGAAACGTGAAATAAACACCATCGGAGCATAGCGCGCAACCAATAAGAAGCGAGAATAAACAGCGAATCCACATTCTGAAGTCTCCTAATGAAAAGGCCTCGTGTGCGTCGAGGGAAAGCAGTCGTCTGGCTGACACTTCACAACATTTATATCACTCCCAGCTGCCCAAGGCTATGACAATATTATGTTGACTCGGTTCCACTTAATTGTTAAACCTCCCAATGGGTTTCGTTCGGGGTTTTTAAGTCTTTTTTTACCAAGCGGTGGCTGGGTGGACCGTTGGGGGTTGGGCTCAGTGTTGCCAGGTTTTCTAAGTGAGAAAGGGCCAACTTCTGATCAAATGCAGGTTTAAAAGGCCAACCCATTAGTAAAAAAAGGCTAAAAGTATAGCATTTAAGGTCAATCTTTTGTATGATATAGCAAAAGGCTAAATATATTTTTAAAAGGCCAAATTTGAAGTTTTTAGCCTGAAAAAGGCCAACCTGGCAACTCTGCTTGGGCTGGCTGGCTGTGTGCGCGCGAGTGTGAGGCGAATGAATATTTTTCTCTACCTTTTTATTCGTGTTTGTTTACTTAGGGATCCTAGGACTACTGCTGAAGCTTATAGATGAATCTGGTGCTATTTTCCTTCGCAAGTTTCCGTTGAATGTGGCCCCACTACCCCAGGGCGAGTGATTTTACCTCCATCTTTCCATCGGGGGAAAAGTTCTGGGGTCTTGCATTTCGAAACGGAGTGAAACTCAGCCGACGGATTTCTGTTAGCATTAGACCGTCCGCGATAAAGTTTTTCTTCTTCCTGTCTTCGAACTTTGTGGCTCAGGAATATGAAGAACATTTTAATAAGATCTAGAAATGCTCTCTCTCTCTCTCTCTCTCTCTCTCTCTCTCTCTCTCTCTCTCTCTCTCAATGTAATAACACCAGCGGAGCGAGAGGAGATTGCGAGAATGCTCAGATACTTTTCTGTTTGAAGACGTTTGCGCGTTTCTCGAATAAAATCCGCGCGCCTGAAGGCAAGGGAGTTCTGTACAGCAAATTGAAGTTTAGACGTATCTACACATACGTATGTATATACGAATGTTGGCTAACTTTATGCACAGTAAAGTAAAGTTTAGACGTATCTACACATACGTATATACAAACGTTGGCTAACTTTATGTACAGTAAATTAAAGTTTAGACGTATCTACACATACGTATGTATATACGAGTTTTGGCAGACTTTATGGATAATAAATTGAAGTTTAGACGTATCTACACATACGTATGTATATACGAATGTTGGCTAACTTTATGTACTGTAAATCAAAGTTTAGACGTATCTACACATACGTGTGTATATACGAGTTTTGGCAGACTTTATGGATAATAAATTGAAGTTCACACGTATCTACACATACGTATGCAGCCTACATACGAATGTTGGCTGACTTTATGTAACAGTAATTTGAAGTTCAGACGTATCTACACTTTCTTATATACATACGAATGTTGGCTAACTTTAGGTACAGTAAATTGAAGTTTAGACGTATCTACACATGCGTATGTACATACGAATGTTGACTGACTTTACGTAACATTAAATTGAAGTTTAGACGTTTCTACACATGAGTATTTATATACGAGTTTTGGCAGACTTTATGGATAATAAATTGAAGTTTAGACGTATCTACACATACGTATGTATATACGAATGTTGGCTAACTTTATGTACAGTAAATTAAAGTTCGGACGTATCTACACTTTCTTAGTACATACGAATGTTGGCTGACTTTATGTACAGTAAATTGAAGTTTAGACGTATCTACACATACGTATGTATTGTACATACGAATGTTGACTGACTTTACGTAACATTAAATTGAAGTTTAGACGTATCTACACATGAGTATGTATAAACGAGTGTTGGGTGACTTTATGTACAGTAAATTGAAGTGCAGACGTATCTACACATACGTATGTACAAACGAATTTGACTGAGATTTTATATGCATCGATACATAGTGCATTATTATTATTATTATTATTATTATTATTATTATTAGTAGTAGTAGTAGTAGTAGTAGTAGTAGTAGTAGTAGTAGTAGTAGTAGTAGTAGTATTTTTATTATCATTATCATTATTAATATACGTATTATTATTATTAGTAGTAGTAGTAGTAGTAGTAGTAGTAGTAGTAGTAGTCAAATATGTATCTATTTTACAGAATTTGACAGAATAGCAGAGAACTTGCCAGTCAAGATTTTAAAATATGTCTAAAACATCCAAAAGTGACAATAGAAAAATAAATAAAACCGAATAAATAAAATAAAAAAGAATAAAAAATGTATATAAGAATATCCTATGAATAATCAGCGGACAGGGAAACCATTGCAAAGAGGGTATATCGCAGCCCATGGTTTAAGAACACTGGCTATACGGTCACCACGCGACATGGACGAATGAATTATTCTTTTGAGATGGCTCCCCAGAAACTGCATTTAATGAATAGTTCATGAAGTCAAATTTTGTTGATCAAACCTGTTGGATTAATATCAGGATTATTTCTAAGATACATACACAAATACACACACACGCACGCACACACACACACATATATATATATATATATATGTATATATATATATATATATATATGTATATATATATATATATATATATTTGTATATATATATATATATATATATATTTGTATATATATATATATATATATATATTATACACCAAGCTACATCCTTAATTGGAGAAGCAAGATGCTATAAGCCCAAGGACTCCACCAGGGAAAAATAGCCCAGTGGGGAAAGGAAACAAGGAAATAAATAAACTAAGGTAATGATCAATATTAAATATTTTAAGAATAGTAACAACATTTAAATAGATCTTTTCACATATGGACAATAAAAACTTAAAATAAAAAAAAAAACAAGAGGAAGAGAAGTAAGATAGAATAGTGTGCCTGAGTGTACCCTCAAGCAAGAAGACTCTAAGCCAAGACAGTGGAAGACCATGGTACAGAGGCTATGGCACTACCCCAGACTAGAGAACTTAGGCAAGACTTTACTAGCTTTCTGTATCTTTTCTTGCCTCCAAGAATAGAATTTTGAAGAAAAAGACAAACTGCACTGCTCACATTATTCAAATCTTGCCGAAAGCTGTTTCAGGCAATTTCTAATGGCTTTCGTCAGGGAATATTTATAAAGATATCAATGGCTCCCACAGGGAAAAATAGCCACTTAGGAAAGGAAATAATTAAAATACAAGAAAAGTAATGAACAACTGAAACAAAATATTTTAAGAACAGTAACAACATTAAAACAGATCTCTCATATATAAACTAAAAAAAAAGAAACTTATGTCAGCCTATTCAACATATAAATATTCAATGCAAGTTTGAACTTTTGAAGTTCCACCGATTCAACAATAACGGTTGATTACATCAGACTCAGTTACAGGAGGAAATCTTGTATATTAGCAAACAACTATGACAGTAACTAAATGGCAGGGAGTGACTGGTAAAAATAAAGCTGAGGGAAGACGAGAGAATCTAATCGAATTACTCAGGTGTTTGGGAATAACATGCCGTGAAGAGGCTGTGGGAGATTAGATCCAGCAGTGCCAGTTGTAAACAACATACGCTACAAAAACTAGTTCCTCTAGCTAAGACTCTTTGAAGATATACAGTATCAACACTGGTTTATCATAGAATAAATGAGAATCTGAGTATTTAAAATAGCATTATCGTTGTTTTTCTTTAAGGGGAGTAGTTAATACCACTAAACAACAGAGACTTTAGATACAGCGAAGCCAGTGGTAAACAACATACGCTACAAAAAACTAGTTCCTCTAGCTAAGACTCTTTGAAGATATCCAGTATCAATACTGGTTTATCAAAGATGAAATGAGAATCTGGATATTCAAAAACCATTATCGTTTGCTATCGTTGTTTTTCTTTAAGAGGAGTCGCTACTAAACTAAACAACAAACAGAGACTTTAGATCCAGCAGCGCCAGTAGTAAACAACATACGCTATAAAAACTAGTTCCTCTAACTAAGACTCTTTGAAGATATCCAGTATCAACACTGATTTATCATTGAAGAAATGAGAATCTGGGTATTTAAAAAAGCATGATCGTTGTTTTTCTTTAAGAGTAGTTAATACCACTAAACAACAAACAGAGACTTTAGATCCAGCGGCGCCAGTGGTAAACATCATACGCTATAAAAACTAGTTCCTCTAACTAAGACTCTTTGAAGATATCTAGTATCAACACAGTTTTATCATTGAAGAAATGATAGCCTGATTATTTAAAATAGCAATATGGTTATTTATCGTTGTTTTTCTTTAGGAGGAGTAGTTAATACCACTGAGCAACAACCACAGACTTAAGGTCTTAATGTCGACAACTCCCACCTCACCGAGTCGCCATCTTGAGGTGTACGGTTAATAAATTGATTACGCTGTTGACAGCATTTTGAGCTGAACGATTTAAATATTCATATTTCCAGAAACTTCTGCGGATTTGAATATTTTTTTTACGCCAACGTTTGACAAGATGACGTTCGAATTTACATGAAATGAACTGAAATGAAATGAGGAGGTTAAAAATAAAAAGGGCTCAAAATTGGAATGGGTGAGAGGAGACATACAAGGTATGAAATGGGATACAGATGGAGTAATTAGAGGTTGTGCAATAATATCAGTCAAAAGAGGCTGATAAGATTTAAAGGTAACTCCTGAATAGCAGAGGCAAGGGACAGGACTGACCATATATTATTATTATTATTATTATTATTATTATTATTATTATTATTATTATTATTTACTTGCTAAGCTACAAACCTGGTTGGAAAAGCTGTATGCTATAAACCCAAGGGCTCTAACAGAGGAAAATAGCCCAGTGAGGAAAGGAAACAAGAAAATAAATAAACTACAAGGAGTAATGAACAATTAAAATAGAATATTTTAAAGCTCAGTAATCAATATTTAACTATATATCTCATCCATCTACTTTCCATTTACTCCGAAGTTGTATGAAAACGACTAAA
>NC_090726.1:204132895-204150395 GCF_036898095.1 Palaemon carinicauda
ATTGATATTACGGTCACCCACCCGTGAAAGATAATAACAAAGGGAGGTAGAATTACGGTCGCCTGTATTCTACTGAAATACGGTTGAGAACATTATATTTTTTACGGAGAATTTCCGATTAAAATGACGGTTATTTCTAACAGTGTCTTTTTCTTCTTTGTCTACATCTTTTCCCACTTCTATGAAGGGTCGATGTTTCTGGTCAGCTTTGATCCATCTACCTCTGTCCTTAATCACCGGTTAATCCCATTGATCGAAAGTCATCATTGATACAGTCCACCCACCTTCGCTTCGGTCTGCCTCTCCCTCTCGTTCCCTGTACCTCCATTTCCATCTCTCTCCTCCAAATATACTGTTCATCTCTTCTCATGACATGACCATACCACCTTATTTATAACAGTGTACTGTGTAGTATTGAGCCTCGTGATGAAGAAGGCATTCTTATTAGAATTAATTGCAGTCCTAGTATTATAAATAGGAATGTACTGCCAGTGAAGATTTGAATGTAAAGGATGGTCAGAATTATGAAAAAAATCGTGAGCAATTAATTAATTAATTAATTAAATCTTGAGCAACTAACTAATTAAGGAACTAATTAAACAACGGTGCAGGAGATGAATATCTAGATCAGGAAAAAGAAATTTAGTAGACAGTAAGATTGTGTTATTATTATTATTATTATTATTATTATTATTATTATTATTATTATTATTATTATTATCATTATTATTATTAGCTAAGCTACAACCCTAGTTGGAAAAGCAAGATGCTATAAGCCCTAGGGCTCCTACAGGGAAAACTAGCCCAGTGAGGAAAGGAAATAAGGAAATAAATAAACGATATAAGAAGTAATGAAAATTAAATTGAAATACTTTTAAACATTACAACATATTTAATTTATAAACTATAAAATGGCTTATGTCAGCCTGTTCAACATAGAAACATTTGCTGCGAGTTTGAACTTTTTAAGTTCTACTGATTCAACTACCCGATTAGGAAGACCATTCCAGAACTGGTCACAGCTGGAATGAAACTTCTAGAGTACTGGGTAGATGAGATTAAGAAGCTGACGTCGAGATAGGAGAGCAATTATTATTATTATTATTATTATTATTATTATTACTATCTAAGCTACAACCCTAGTTAGAAAAGCAAGATGCTATAAGCCCAGGGGCTCCAATAGGGGGAAAATAGCCCAGTGAGGAAAGGAAATAAGGAAATAATGATGAGAATAAATTAACAATAAATCCTTCTAAAAACAGTAACAACGTCAAAACAGATATGTCATATATAAACTATTAACAACGTCAAAAATAGAAATGTCATATATAAACTATAAAGACTCATGTCCGCCTGGTCATCATAAAAACATTTGCTCCAACTTTGAACTTTTGAAGTTCTACTGATTCAACTACCCGATTAGGAAGATCACACAAAATAAGAAATGAAAATTAAAAATAAAATGTCAAAAAACAGAGAGAACATGAGAGGAATTTACTTGTAAGACGACCGCAATTTTCTCGAAGCCTAAATCTAAAAGTGTTTCTATCATTATTATGAAAAGCTTTCGCAGGGAACATAGGAAAGGGACACAAAATACAAACATTCCTTACCCTCAGGTTTTTCACAGAAATGTTCAAAAGTTTCATGACAGATCGAAAAAAAAAAAAAAAAAAAAACCGATAGAAATCTTGGCATAAATGTTGCCAGGCACCTTAGCGTTTCAAAAACCGGATATATTGACGTAAAGGAGTGATATTACGGTCACCAACCCGTAAAAGGTAATAAGAAACAACAGAAACAACAACAAATGCAGCCGTTTCTAGTCCACTGCAGGACAAAGGCCTCAGACATGTTAATTCAATTCCGAGGCTCGGTCAGTTTTCATCCCCGGTCTAGCCAGTACCGATTAGTGAGAGGGAAGATTTTTGTCTGATCGCTTACCGCAAACCAACCTAGTACGGGTGGCGCTGACTAGTACAGCTTTGCTGATCATGGTGATAGGCAAACCCTTTCACCACTTTCAGGTATCCCCACTCAATAAATGAGTTAAAATCTTGGAATAATTAGAACATTAAGAAAATTCTATTATTCTAACTTGCTTTTTACCCGTAAAAGGTAATAAGAAAGTAGGGTACAAATAAAGGTCGCCTGTATTTTACTGAAATACAGCTGAGGGCTGTATATTTTTACGGAGAATTTCCGATTAAAATTACGGTTTTTTTAACAGTGTAGTCTCCTTTTTAAGTTAAGACCGAAACTGTTCCTGCCATGTTAATCTTTACTTATTTAACTTTTTCATTTTAAAATCACACCCTTTAGACTTTCATGTTATTTCCCTTTATCTAGCCTCCTGGCTAGTACAGTGGTAACGTGTTCGCCTAGCATTCGCATGGCAACAGATCGATCCCAGCAAGGGACCATGAGTTTAAGCTGTTTACTGGGGAGGCCACTGCTGTGCTTGGACACCACAGTGGGGTGTTGGGATTGCCCGGCTGACGTTCTGGTGAGCATCTATTCTGAAGAAACCTTTAATGTGTTTTGTTCACCTTTCTTTTTACACACAAGAATTATGACTATTTCGAACATTTTAATCTGGATAAACATTGCAACATAAAATACATTCAACTTTTCTTTTACATAGGTGGAGAATTTGGTCCTCCTGAAAATTCTAATTATTGTTATTGTTATTGTTATTCTCCTCCTCCTCCTCCTCCTCCTCCTCTTCTTCTTCTTCCTCCTCTTCCTCTTCTTCCTCCTCCTCCTCCTCACCATTATTATTATTATTATTATTATTATTATTAACAAAGCTACAACCATATTAGGAAAAGCAAAAATGCTACAATCCCAAGGTCTCCAACAGGGAAAAACAGCCCAGTTAGGAAATAATGAAATAAACTATATAAAAATCAATGAACAATCAAAATAAAATATTCTAAGAACAGTACCAACATTAAATTCTAGACAAACAATGCAAATATTAGGCAACTAAACAATTTTAAACAATTCGAAAATATTCACCTCATCAACGCAAGCAAATTCTACCTCCATTCCCTGTGGCTTTTATCATAGAGGGACGAAGAGACGATTACTCGCATTTCTTGCCCGATTAATTTCCTATTCTTGTTACATTTTCAAGAAGAATGGAGACGATTCAATTGGGCCGTCTTTTCTTGCCAAAAGGAAAAGCCAAATGGATTTCAGGGACGGGAAAAAAACTAAAGAGGGTACACTCGGGCACAGTATTCTTTTTGTTTCCTTGTTTCCTAATTTTCTTTCCTCACTAGGTCATTTTCCTTGTTGGAGTACTTGGGCTTATAGTATCTTGCTTTTCAAACTAGGGTTGTAGCTTAGGAAGCAATAATAATAATAATAATAATAATAATAATAATAATAATAATCTTTCTGGTCATTTACGGAGAGCGATGGATAATATATATATATATATATATATATATATATATATATATATATATATATATATATATATATATATTTACATACATAGATCTATCTATCTATCCATCTGTATATACATGTATATATATACACGTATCTATAAATACATATATAGATTATATATATATAAATATATATACATATATATATATATATATATATATATATATATATCTTTCTATACCCTATATAATAAAGAGCAAGGCTAGCGTACCTTTAAACCTTTAAAGTCCTTTAAAATTTTAGGTGAGATTCTTAATTCGCGACAAGCAGTTGCACAACTACAATATCAATAAACAACAACAACAATACAACAACAACAAATGCAGCCGTTTGTAGTCCACTGCAGGACAAATGCCTCAGACATGTTAATTGAAGTCCGGGGCTCTGTCAGTTTTCATCCCCGGTGTGGCCAGTACCGATTGGTGATAGAGAGATTTTCGTCTGATCGCTCACCGCAAACCAACCTAGTATGGGTGACCCTGACTAGTACATCTATGCTGATCATGGCGGTACGCAAACCCTTTCACCACTTCCAGGTATCCCCACTCAATAAATGAGTTAATATCTTGGAATAATTAGAACGTTAAGAAAATTCTATTATTTTAATTTGCTTTATACCAAATTATTACTATTATTATCATTAACTGCTAAGCTACAACCCTAGTTGGAACAGCAGGATGATATAAGCCCAGGGGCTCCAACAGGGAAAATATCCCAGAGAGGAAAGGAAACAGGGGAAAATAAAATATTTTAAGAAGAGTAACAACATTAAAATAAATATTTCCTAAATAAACTATAAAGACTTTAACAAAACTAGAGGAAGAGGAATAAGATAGAATATTGTGCCCAAGTGTACCCTTAAGCAAGAGAACTCTAACCCAAGACAGTGGAAGACCATGGTACAGAGGCTATGACAATACCAAAGACTAGAGAACAATGGTTTGATTTTGGAGTGTATTTCTCCTAGAAGAGCTGCTTACCATAGCTAAAGAGTCTCTTCTACCCTTACCAAGAGGAAAGTAGCCAATGAATAATTACATTGCAGTAGTTAACCCTTTGAGTGAAGAAGAATGGTTTGGTAATCTCAGTGTTGTCAGGTGTATGAGAACAGAGGAGAATGTGGTAGGAATAAGCCAGATTATTCGGGTTATGTGTTGGCAAAGACAAAATGAGCCGCAACCAGAGAGAGGGGGGCTAATATAGTACTCTCTGACCAGTTAAAGGATCCAACGGGTGGCTGGTGCCAATGGCCAACCTACTACCTATTTTTAATACTAGCGTACGCGACAAGTCAAATGAGACGGCTAAATATTCAGATAGTTATGCACACACACTCAACCCTTCCCACCCGCTCCCCCTTTCCTAATTACAACCCTTCTCACCAGGGTATGACAACTAGCCTACCTCTCCCCATACCCGACGGACGGGGTGAGACAGAGTAGATTACGTCTGGCAATGCTCCTATGCGTGACAGAAAGATATATACACACATATGTACATATATACATTATATATGTATCTATTTTTTAAACCATATATATAAATATATATATATATATATATATATATATATATATTTCCATATATACACACACAAATATATATATATATATATATAGAAAGATAAATAGATAGTTAGACGGTGAGAGACCGAGTAGTTATATGTCTGCCAATGCGGCTAAGCTTGACCGGATTTATATATATATATATATATATATATATATATATATATATATATATATATATATATAGAGCTAGACACTTACTCTTTATTATATGTAATTAGATAAAACAAAATCACAAAATAGTTATTTAAAAAATAATCATCTTCAAAATAACGAGAAGCAAAAAAAAAAAAACAAAAAAAAAAAAGAATAAATAAATAAATAAACAACATGGAAACTAAAACCTCAAGAATTACTATCAGAAACGAAGATCCACAGTGAAAGAATTTCATTTCTTCTTTTCGATATCAATTTCGCAGAATCAAAGCAGTCCGATGACTAGCAAATCCAAGAGTTAGCATCATTAACTTTGTTTATTTCCTAAAGACCATACTCACCCCCCCCCACAACCAAGCAGGAGGGGGGAGGGGGAAGGGGGGGGTGCATTCAGTGCCAAAGACTAAAGTGCACTGGGCCATTTTTCCGTAGCTGGGAGTTAAAAGAGGAAAGAAAACAGGTTCAAATGAAGTTTCTGATGCCATATTTTTTTTTAAATGGTTTACCATGGTCTTCTTGGCACGATTCCAAATCATAGTGAAGAAAGAGTTTAAAATTTTTCTCATATGTATATGTATATACAGTATATATATATATATATATATATATATATATATATATATATATATACACACACATATACATATATATATATATATATATATACATATATATATATATGACGTTCCTTAACATCATTAATTATGGATAGACACATATATATACATATATATATGTATATATATACACACACATCTATATATATATATATATATATATATATATATATATATAATTTATATATATATATATATGTATATGTATATATATAATTTTTATATATATATATATATATATATACACACATATATATATATATATATATATACATATACATATATATATATATATATATATATACATAATATATATATACATATATATATATATATATATATATATATATATATATATATACATATAACATTTTCTAACCCCATTAATTATGGAAACTCAACCAGTTTAATCCAATATCTACGAAATAAAATATTTAAATTACATACATGAACATTTCTCTAAGCAAAACCGTATGCTATCAGATCTGCAATCCTATAGCAGAGACGCATTTAGCTTGGTTTATAATTCTCTGTGAGAGCCGTGAGCTCCACAATTTCCTTGATGTCCAATTCGTGTCTATTAAACGCTGAAAGCTGCAATCCGATATTGATACGGATTCTCTTCATCATTCCTGCATGCATGAATGCCATGTCAAATCTGTTATTTTCTGGTTATACACACACTTTATATATGTATATATATGTATATATGTATATATATATATATGTATATATGTATATATATACACATTATATATATATTTATATATATATATATGTATATATTTATATATAATGTATATATATATATATATATATATATATATATATATATTTAGGTATATATATAAATATATATATATATACACATATATATTTATGTATATATGTATATATATACATATATATATATATATATATATATATATACATATACATATATACAGGCACACCTCTGTGTTTGCACACATATCTACATATCTATCTAAACATTCAGCCATTATTTTTGACGCGTCGCGTACACTAGTAAATGGAATAATAACATATAAGATTTCCCTATTACCCGGTAAAGATTATAAGAAGTTGCCGAGATTATTTCGACCTGCGCATATATACGGCATCGTGGGAAAAACGATTTGCATTTGATAGGATTCTGTTGATTCAAAGGATATTGTTGATGCGAAGTGTTTAATATTCCCGATTGGCAAATCACTGTTGTCGAGGCTAAATATCCAACTTGGTAAGTGAAGCCAGGGACAGAAATTCCTTAAGTATTTATTAAACAAAAGCTATATGCATTTACATGTCTGGTAGATGACAATTTAGGTTTTACTGAAAAGTTTTTCTGTTTCTTGTTTATCAACGATTTCGAAATTTATTATATTTTTATACTCAACTTTCATGCAAAAAGATATAGTATTTTCCAATAAAGTCTTAATTTGAAAGCGAACAATATATCTAACGGTTATATTCATAGGAAAATTTATAGTCTACTCCAATAAAGTCTTAATTTGAAAGCAAACATTATGTTTTATGGCCATATTCATAGAAAAAACATATAAAATACTCCAATAAAGCCTTCATTTTCAAGAAAACAATATATCTTATGGCTATATTCATAGAAAAACCATATTGTTTACTCCTATAAAGTCTTAATTTAAAAGCAAACAATATATCTTATGACCATATTCATAGAAAAACGTATAGTTTGCTCCAATAAAGCCTTAATTTGAAAGCAAACAATATATCTTATGGCTATATTCATAGAAAAAACATATAGTTTACTCCAATAAAGCCTTAATTTGAAAGCAAACAATATATCTTATGGCTATATTCATAGACAAAACATATAGTTTACTCCAATAAAGCCTTAATTTGAAAGCAAACAATATATCTTATGGCTATATTCATAGACAAAACATATAGTTTACTCCAATAAAGCCTTAATTTGAAAGCAAACAATATATCTTATGGCTATATTCATAGACAAAACATATAGTTTACTCCAATAAAGCCTTAATTTGAAAGCAAACAATATATCTTATGGCTATATTCATAGAAAAAACCATTTAGTTTACTCCACTAAAGCTTCAATTTGGAAGCAAACAACATGTCTTACGGAAACAATAAGTCTTATGGCTTCAAACGTTAAAATACATCCGTCCTATTGTATACTGCAGTTTACCTAGAGTCTTTTACTAAACCTTTTCCTTAATCCTTAAATCGTTAAAAGAGAATAGAACGAGAACCAACTTGTTTTTGAAAAGCCCCCCCCCCCCAAAAAAAAAAAAGGTATGGACGAGTTCTGTAAGCTTGTTGTTCAGTTACATATTGTATATCCAGAGAGAATTAAATTTTTCCTTCGTTTTTCGTAATCCTCCTGGACTCTTGTGTAAACATCAAAATTCCCATTAGATAGCCCAATAAGGTTTAAAGGTTTAAAGGCCGCTCATGCATGGCAGAAGCACGGCACAGTGACATTGTCCTAGCAAGCAAAATAATTAAGAGAATTGCTACATATTGCGCAGCCAGCAAATCGTGTCGACACGAGAATAGTTACAGATGGCTTCAAACTGTTGGAACCTAGATTTGTCTACTTTAGGCTCCAGAGCCTTCAAATATGCGGCCCCGAGATTATATAATAAGCTCCCACGAAACATTCGAGTGATTGAAGACATTAAGGCTTTCAAGAGGAAACTGAAGACTTTCCTTTTTCAACAGTCATACAACAGTGATGATTTAACATTAAATGAACAATATGCGATATGAAACGTTAAATACTCTGAACGAACGAGGTAAAACGACAGTGGAGGTCCTGTAAAGAGTGGGGTTCCTCTGCTGTATAGGACCGGAAAAGCAGCAATCAAAGTAAGGTAAAAGTAAGTAAGCAGGACAATGCCCTAGGACTTTTGTGTAAACATAGATAATCCTATTAGTTAGCCCAATAAGGTTTAAAGGTTTAAAGGCCACTTATGAATGGCAGAGGCAAAGGACAGTGATAGTGCCCTGGAAAGACGGTCAATGCCCTAGAGACTGATTATATATACACATGATCAGCCCTAAAGCCACTCTCCACCAAGGTTAGGACCAAGGAAGGGCAGGCAATGGATACTGATGACTCAGCAAATAGACTTATATGTTCCCTCAAACCCCTCAAAGATGGTGAGGTTGCAGCGACGAAATAAACTAACAAGTTTGAGCGGGACTCAAACCCCAGTCTAGCGATCACCAGTCAGGGACGTTACCACATAGGCCACAACAACCCTAAACAGTGAATTGCGTACAACCATCTTGATAAAAAGCGTGCTTGAAAGATCACTCATGAATGGCAGAGACAAGGGACAGGCACAATGCCTAGCAGGGCAATACCCTAGTAGCAGCGTTCCACAAGGTGTGCATGCCACAAGGTGTGCCACACAGCGTGCCACAAGGTGTGCCGCGAGTTTGTTCCACGTGTGCCGTGAAACAATCGTTATATCACCCACAAATTGTTAATTGGTAATTGGTAATAGAAATTCCAGCAGTTAAGAAAGGAGACTTAAGGATGCCGGCCTCAACTGAAGGAATTGGCAGATATATATGGCTGGATTTTTTTGTGCATTATCTAAGAGGCGAAAGGAATATAGTGAAATATCTATTATACTAGTGTACCCAAGCCGTCAAAAATGATAACCAAATATTTAGATAAATATGCACACACACACGCACACACACATATTCAACCCTTCCCATCACCTCCCCCTTTCCTAACTACAACACGGCAGTTTGGGCAATTTGTGGAAGATTGTGGTTTCCGAGTGTACCTCTCGGGGTACCCCCACTCTAACCAGGGTATGAGTCCTCCCTCTCCCCCCCCTACACGAGGGATGGGGAGAGACCGAGTAGTCATACGTCTGGCAATGCCGCTGAGCGTGACCAGAAAGATATATATATATATAAATAAACAGATATATATATATATATATATATATATGAATATATATATATATATATGTATATATATATATATATATATATATATATATATATATATATAGAGAGAGAGAGAGAGAGAGAGAGAGAGAGAGAGAGAGAGAGAGAGAGATGTAGCTCTTTCTTATATAGGGGAGATTTGCTGGTGGTAGACGTCTATACATACTCACAGATATAAGTAATACGGAGAGAGAGAGAGAGAGAGAGAGAGAGAGAGAGAGAGAGAGAGAGAGAGAGAGAGGGGGGGGGGAGATGGGGGAGGGGAATCGTTCACATAAATGAAAAATAACAAAACAAAACAACATAAATAGAAGGTGCAATACAAGCTGAAAACTCTAACCAGAATGAAAAGAATACATGAAGGAAAAATCACAAAGAATAATATCAAAAAATTATGGAAAAACACAAACAAAACAGATTTGTCACAATACAATTTTTTCGAATGAATTCGTCGAAACGGAATTTCCATACAATGGGGAAATTTTACAGATAGGTATTTTTCTTCTTTTAGTAACCCCCACCAAAAAAAAAAAAAAAAAAAAAAAAAAAAAAAAAAAAAAAAAAAAAAAAAAAAAAAACCCAGATGCACATGTATTAATAAAAAATTCTTTAGATTATAGAATACAGAACTGTTATCATCATCATCATCATCATCATCTCCTCCTACGCCTATTGACGCAAAGGGCCTCGGTTAGATTTCGCCAGTCTTCTCTGTCTTGATATTTTATTTCAATATTTCTCCATTCATCATCTCCTACTTCGCGCTTTATAGTCCTAGTGTTATCATTTACATTGTTGAAAATTTGTCCTAAAAAAGCAACAAAACAAAACGGTAAAAATCTTATAATAAATGTTTCCATGCATTTACCGTTTTGAAAACAGATATATTGACGTAAAGTACTGATATTACGGTCACTAACCCGTAAAATATAATAACAATATAGGGTAAAAATTAAGGTCGCCTGTATTTTACTGAAAAACGGCTGAGAACAGTATATTTCTACGGAGAACTCCTCATAAAAATTACTCTTTTAAAAACGGATATATTGACGTAAATAACTGATATTACGGTCACCAAACCGTAAAAGATAATAACAATATAGAGTAAAATTACGGTCGCCTTTATTTTGCTGAAATACGGCTGAAAACAGTATATTTTTAAGGAGAATTTCCGATTAAAATTACGATTCTAAAAACGGATATATTGACGTAAATGACTGATATTACGGTCACCAACCCGTAAAAGATAATAACAAAGTAGAGTAAAATTACGGTCGCCTGTATTTTACTGAAATACGACTGAGAATGGAATATTTTTACGATGAATTTCCCATTAAAATTACGGTGTTTTTTAAGTGTATGAAAAATCACGAAACGCTTCATTATCGAATGACGTAATACGTTCTGTTAGTCGTTTGTGACTCGATCTACGAATTTAACGTTGGGTCTGTTCAGTAATCGGATGGGTGACCGCCAGATTTCGTCGAACCATAGGCCCTTTGGATATCCATGGGATAGGCGAGGGGTTCGCAGTTTCATCCCAATAACTTACTGCAGACAGGAAAGGTAAAAAGAAATTTTTATCGGAGGAAAAGGGCTTATTATTATTATTATCATTATTATTATTATTATAATTATCATTATCATTATTATTATTATTACTAATACTACTATTATTATTATTATTATTATTATTATCATTATTATTATTATTACTACTACTACTATTATTATTATTATTATCATCATAATTATTATTATTATTATTACTACTACTACTATTATTATTATTATTATTATTATTATTATTATTATTATTATTACTATTATTATTATAATTATCATTATTATTATTATTATTATCATCATTATTATTATTATTATCATCATTATTATTATTATTATTATTATTACTACTACTACTACTATTATTATTATTATTATTATTATTATTGTAGGCTAAGCTACAACCCTAGTTGGAAAAGAAAGATGCTATAATCCCATGGACTACATCAGGGAAAATAGCCCAGTGAGGAAAGGAAAAAATGGAAAATAAAGTATTTTAAGAAGAGTAGCATCAAAATAAATATCTCCTATATAAACTATAAATATTTGTGGTTAAAAATAATGAAAATGTGATATTTTCGCTAATGTACATATTGGTTTAAAGGCCATTCATGAATGGCAGAGACATGGGACAGTGACAATGTCCTAGAGACTGACCATATATACATATGATCTGCTCCTAAACCCACTCTCCACCCAAGGTAGGACCAGGTAGGGCCAGACAATGGCTGATGATGAATCAACAGGTAGACCTATAGGCTCCCCAAACACCGAATCGTGACAATGCCCAAGAGACTGGCCATATATACATATGAACAACTCCTAACCCCGCTATCCACCCAAGATAGGACCAAGGAGGGCCAGACAATGGCTGCTGATGAATCTTCAGGTAGACCTATAGGCTCCCCAAACGCCAAATCCTTAGCTCAATAGGATGGAAAGGCTGCAGACACTACAAGAAACTATCGAACCTGAGCGGGGCTCGAACCACAGTCCAGCAAAACGGCAGGAAAGGGTGTTTCCGTATCTATATGTTTTCGTACGATTCAATATATTAATTTCCGATATTCTTTCCTACTTTCCTCCTATAATATTTGTTCATCAATAATTCTTTATTGTTTTTCATATACAAAAAGCAAAGAGAGTAAACGTAGACTCGTTTTTCGTCTTCTTTTCAACGACCTAGTTCTGATTTGTGTATACGATGAATTCAATTTAACTAGGTATTTATGCAAAATATAGATTTCCTTACTGGCCATTACTGATTTTAGAATGGGAATTTCGCTCACGATATAAGGAATGACACGAGAGAGAGAGAGAGAGAGAGAGAGAGAGAGAGAGGAGAGAGAGAAGAGAGAGAGAGAGAGAGAGAGAGAGAGAGAAACTCTAAGGAATCTCTCCAAGAGTCCGAGATTCTGGCGAGTTGTCGATCATGGCCATCTAGTGTCAAAAACTCGAACTACTACTCAGAAAGACCTTGACTTATTATATCTAAATGCAAGATGATGTAAGCAATATTTCTCACTATTTTCAGTGCCTGCTTTCTGAAGGTAAATATACCTAAATACTAAATCGTTTATATATATATATATATATATATATATATATATATATACCTCAGAAATGTCCTTCCAATAGCGTCTGTTTATGGTCTTTCTATGTCAATCTATAACCGTGAATTTTCTTAGTTCGTCAATTAATCGTCTTCTCTTCTATATATATATATATAAAGTATATATATATATATATATATATATATATATATATATATATACATACATACATACAAACACATATATATATATATACTTATACAGTATATATATATATATACATATACAGTATATATATATATACATATATATATATATATATATATAGAGAGAGAGAGAGAGAGAGAGAGAGAGAGAGAATAATAACGAAATAAGAAAATTACAGTCATTAATTAAGAGAGAGAGAGAGAGAGAGGAGAGAGAGAGAGAGAGAGAGAGAGAGAGAGAGAGAGAGAGGGAGAGAATAATAACGAAATAAGAAAATTACAGTCATTAATTAGAGGAGAGAGAGAGAGAGAGAGAGAGAGAGAGAGAGAGAGAGAGAGAGAGAGAGAGAGAGAAACCTTGGCTTTAAGAAATACTTCTTGATACAAGAAGAGAGCTGATATTCCATTACCAAAATCAGATAGAAATTCAATGAGATAGTCTTAGATGTCAACCTGTTGGGAATTCTCTTTTTGCAGTTAAGCCTAATTCATTTTCCTTTCCTCAATCTTTTTCTTCTTTCTTGTAAAGGGATAGAAAATAGCTGTAGATTCTGGGTCTCATTGGTCTCTGAGCTTAAAATAAATTCGCGATCAACTATCCCTTGTGTTTTCATATTTTCTATCTTTATTGACAAGATTGTTGCTTGTTTTCCATATTTTCTATCTTTATTGACAAGATTGTTGCTTGTTTTCCATATTTTCTATCTTTATTGGCAAGATTGTTGCTTGTTTTCCATATTTCCTATCTTTATTGACAAGATTGTTGCTTGTTTTCCATAGTTTCTATCTTTATTGACAAGATTGTTGTTTGTTTTCCATATTTTCTATCTTTATTGACAAGATTGTTGTTTGTTTTCCATATTTATTATCTTTATTGACAAGATTGTGATTTGTTTTCCATATTTTCTATCTTCATTGACAAGATTGTTGTTTGTTTTCCATATGTTTTATCTTCATTGACAAGATTGTTGTTTGTTATAACACATACACAAACAAACAAACAAAAGACAAGAAATACATGAATCTCATGTTAAAATACTTGAAGATATGTGGAAGTACAGCAATCCTAAAACTACATAAAGATAGAGAGAAAGTTCCGATTGAGGAAGGAGGTAGACAGGGAGACCCCATTTCTCCTAAATTATTCATAGCATGCCTAGGAGATATTTTTGATAATTTAGATTGGGAAAACGTAGGAATTATTACTGGTAAATACCTTAATAACTTAAGATTTGCAGAACACAAAGATCTTAGTGAATCATGGGAGGGATTACAAAAGTTGATAGAAGATTTGAATATAGAAAGCAGAAATGTAGGACTGAAAATGAATATGAGTAAAACTAAGATAATGTTCAATGAAAATGCAGGCAACAAATAAGAGTTAGGGACAAGCCTCTAGGGATTGTTAATGAATATACGTACTTAGGATAGACAGTAAGTGTTTCCCCAGGACACGAGACCGAAATAAAAAAAAATGATTAACATGGGATGGAGAGCATTTGGTAAACTAAATGAGATTATGAAAAGTAAAATGCAGCTTTCTCTAAAAAGAAAAGCATTTAATCAGATGGATCAGACACTTGGAGCCTTACTAAAGCCTCAGAACATAAGCTAGTTACAACTCAAAGAGCTTTGGGAAAGAACAATGATGGGAATAACACTAAGACACAAAAAAAGAGCAACATGGATACGAGAGCAAACTAGAGGATACTCTATTAACAATTACGGAAAAGAAATGAACATGGACAGGACATGTAATGAGAATGAGAGAAAATAGATAGACATTAAGAATAACAGAATGGGCACCTAGAAATTACAAAAGAAGCAGGGGAAGGAAGAGAAAGCGATGGATTGACGAAGTAAGAAAGTTTGCGGGTGTGGATTAGCATAGAAAGATCATAAACAGATGCAAGTGGAAGGACATGTCTGAGGCCTTTGTTCTGCAGTAGACTAGTAACGGCTGATGACGATGATATATATATGTATATGTATATATATATATATATATATGTATATATATATATATATATATATATATATATATATATATATATAT
Source organism: Palaemon carinicauda (assembly GCF_036898095.1). Taxonomy (NCBI): domain Eukaryota; kingdom Metazoa; phylum Arthropoda; class Malacostraca; order Decapoda; family Palaemonidae; genus Palaemon; species Palaemon carinicauda. Next base: position 204,148,049 of record NC_090726.1, read on the forward strand.
ATATATATATCATCAGCTGTTCCAAGTCTACTGCAGAACAAAAGCCTCAGACATGTCTTTCCGCAGTGGCTAGCGTGGTGATGAAAAATGGCCAAAACCCAGACATATATATATATATATATATATATATATATATATATATATATATATATATATATCCATAAAATTGTTCTATATTATATAAGGGAGATAATTCGCTAAAAAGAAATTTCTATTACTCAGCTTAGGTGTCACTGTAAAAAAAAATTTTAATCATTAATTAATTAAATACCAGTCTTTAATCAACAATTTATCTTATATAAACCCAAAAATGAAATAAAAACTATATATAAACAATATATATAAACCTAGACGCACAAGTCTCTGTCTTCTAAACACAAAAAAACCACAGAGAAAAAAATCCACCTTCTCCAATTCGTCTCAAAATATGAAACCAAAGCATCTAGCATCGATTGACTCTCTCCCCTTCTCTTCTCTTCTGGCAGTGCCAATGCCAGCCAATCAACTTCCAGGGAAAAGACCAGATCACCTCCAGTAATTATAGGTTTCCTGAGTTGTTATTGCCACCCGGACGACCATCAAACGACTAGGTCTGCCGGTTGGGTAGTCGTAGTAAGGGGTGAAAGGTTCTTCGGATAGACAGGAAGGTGGACGTGTGGATGGAGGCGGTAATTAGTTGGTTGAAGGTGCTATTGTGATGCCTTAATTAGGATCACTGGCGTTCCTCATGTCAATTCTTTAGGATTAGGGATGGTATCATCTGAAGTTTTGTTTGTTTGTTTCTGTGTGTATATATATATATATATATATATATATATATATATATATATATATATATATATATATATTATATATTATATATATACATATATATATATATATATATATATATATATATATACATACATACACAGTGTACACTAGTATATGCGACTCGTCCAAAATCATTGCTAATAATTTTGATACAGACTTACACATGCACGCACGCATGCACACATACATATTATATATATATATATATATATATATATATATATATATATATATATATATATTTATATATATATTTATATATATACAGTGTACGCTAGTATACGCGACTCGTCAAAAATCAATGCTAAATATTTAGATAGATTTGCACACATAGGTGCACGCGCAGATTCAACCCTTCTTCATTTGTTCTCAGGGTAGCCCTTACCACCAGAGTATGACTACTTCCCCTCCCCTTATCATAGGGACAGAGAGAGAGAGAGACCGAGTAGTTCTACGTCTGCCAATGTCCAGGAGTTAGTTAAGAAATATGAGCACGAGTGCTAGTAAAAATGGTAATGAATGATCATAGAAGGACGCGCGTGGAGGGACATGTCTGAGACCTTTGCTCGCAGTGGAATATCAACGGTTGATGATTGTGATGATGATGACGATAATATATATATATATATATATATATATGTATATATATATATATATACATATATATATATATATATATATATATCTACCTATCTATCTATTTATCTATTTATATATATATATATATATATATATATATATATATATCATCCTTATTCGCCAGTCGTCTCTATCTTAAGCTTTTAAATCAATACTACTCCACTCATCATCTCCTTACTTCAGGTTTCATAGTCTGCAGCCATGTAGGCCTGGGTGTTCCAACTCTTTTATATATATACATATATATAATTTTCTTTTATGGTGACAGGCTAATTCAAACAAACAGCTAAAGGAGTGTCAGCTTGGCTTCTTCCAGGACAGAAATTCATAACAGATTCTAATCCAAGAATGTCTTCAACACAGGCTCCATTTTAAATGCATCAAGTCTCAGATTCCAATTACTGCCTTGAATCCCTCAAGGAATCCCTTCATAAGAATCCAATCCTTTGTAAATCCTAAATGTAACTTTTATGTATCTAGTCAGGACACAATATTTATTACGTTGGGATAGATCGAACTAGTATAATATTATAATGTTTTAAATTAAGTGAAAATTAAGATGTTCTTCAAATCTACTTTTGTTCTTGCTCTTCCTCTTGTTTTGTTAAAGGTTTTATAGTTTCTGTAGGAGATATTTATTTTAATGTTACTAACTTTCTTAACATATTTTATTTTTCCTTGTTTCCTTTCCTCACTGGGCTATTTTCCCTGTTGGGGCCCCCAGGCTTATAGCATCCTGCTTTTTGAGCTAGGCTTGTAGCTTAGCTAATAATAATAATAATAATAATAATAATAATAATCATAATAATAATATGAGTCATGCCATGACAATATTGGGAGTTGAATGGCAGGTCAGGATTAGAAATGAAACTATAAGAGAGATTACTCGAGTGCC
>NC_090726.1:204155395-204157895 GCF_036898095.1 Palaemon carinicauda
AACTACTATAGTGGTGAGAGAGACCAGGATGAAATGGGTCGAAATATAAAGTTTGATTTTGTAAAAAAAAAACTAAATTTTGGGCTAGATTTTTTTTCCAGTTTACATAAAAGCACTTTGAAGATTAACTTACGATTAATTAGAAATATTAGGATAAATCATGCAGTTAGTGTTTCTATTATTCTGTTTACAAGGATATAATGTAAATAGTTTTCTTCACAAAAACTATGGGTAATTTTTAACATTATTTGAACGAAAAATATGAAATTGAAAAAAAAAAAAAAAAAAAAAACTCGTCAAAATAATAAATTTTAAATATAAAAAAATTAAAACAGGAAAGATATATAAAAACTGTATGCAATTGCAAACGCCATTACCTAGCGATCTGTTGGGCGGGTGTTCGAAACCCGCTCGATTTCGATAGTTTTTTGTAATGTCTGGGGGAGCCTATAGGTCTACCTACTGAGTCATCAACAGCCATTGCCTTACCCTCCCTGGTACTAGCTTGATGGAGAGGGGGGCTTCGGCGCTAATCATATGTGTATAGTGTCAGTCTCTAGGGCATTGTTACTGTCCCTTGACTCTGCCATTCACGAGCTTCTTTTAAACCCTTGTGGGTGCTCTATTTCAAAGCTCCCTGAAATGAGACGAAAGGAAAATGGTGTCAGACAGAATTAGATTAATGTTTCGTTCAGAAGTTCTTTTTACAGGGCAGAAGAAAATGGAAAGAGTGAGGAAAAAGCAAGAGAAAGGAAGAATATTCCATGAGAGAGAGAGAGAGAGAGAGAGAGAGAGAGAGAGAGAGAGAGAGAGAGAGAGAGAGTAAATCAGTCAGTCTCCATACCCCCAATGACCTCAGCGAAGGGTTTCAATGCTCCACTTTAAGAACCAGAGAGAGAGAGAGAGAATACTCCCAGGATCCTATTATATAAAGCAAAGAGAGAGAAAGGATATTTCTGGGGTCTATAAAGTTGACGAGAGAGAGAGAGAGAGAGAGAGAGAGAGAGAGAGAGAGAGAGAGAGAGAGAGAGAGAATACTCCCTTGATCCTATTATATTAAGCAAAGAGAGAGAAAGGATATTTCTGGGGTCTATAAAGTTGACGAGAGAGAGAGAGAGAGTCAGTCTCCATATCCTCATTCAGATCCCGAAGATGACCTCAGCGAAGCCATTCACGGCTCCACTCTTGGAGCCATGACATCCACACATCACTTTGGTGACTTAATCTCGAAATATTGGACAAGTTTGGCGATCTGAGGAGACATGACACTTACCGGAGTTTCAAGTCAGGAAAGAAAAAAATGAGGAAGAATAGGATTCGAACTTTATTTGAGTGACATGTTCTTTAGGAATCATTTTTTGAAGTGGATGTTTAATGGGTCCTTTAACCGATGTACATTTTGGGGGGTTTTGTGCTTAGTTGCAGGTACTATATAACAGGTGTTTTGGATTCAAGGGAATATTTTTATTGAGCTAATGACGTGTTGTTTATATATATACATATAATAATATATATATATATATATATATATATATATATATATATATATATATATATATATACAGTATATATATACATATATATACAATATATATAATATATGTATATATATATAAACATGTATATGTTTATAAGCATATATATGCATATCTCTATATATTCATATATATATATATATATATATATATATATATATATATATATATATATATATAAATATATATATAGTATATATGTATACCTATGTATATATAATATATAGACATATATATACATACATAGATATATGTATGTATACATATATCTATATGAATATATATATATATATATATATATATATATATATATATATATATATATATATGTATATATTTCACCGGTGGCGCTCGGTGGCATTGCCAGAGGTATAGCTACTCGGTCTCTCCCCGTCCTTCCTGTAAAGGGGAGAGTGAATAGTCATACCCAGGTGAGAAGGGGTGTACCCAAAGAAGAAAGGGGCCAGGAAGGGAAGGATTGATTCGAAATATTTAGCCTTCATTCTTGACGGGTTGCATACACTAGTATAAAAATAACCCTTGTTCAAGGAGATCGTATGTTAACAGAAAAATCATTGTAAAATTCTTATGGAAAAAAAATACTGAAACAGAATACCCATATTTCTGCATAGCAGTACAGCCCACACACCAAATGAAAAAAAAAAAAAAAAAAATCCAAAGAATTGAGAGTGGGGGGAGAAAATGTCTGTGGAATTTTAAATAGTCTTTTTGTGGTGCACAGCTCTCGAGCTATATACCCATATCATTTCCAAAATTCTATTGCCGGGCCTTGAACACGCAAAGAAAAAAATGAAAAAGGAAAATAGGAGAGAGAAATAGAAAAGTATCTGATAATTACAGATTCCAAAACGAGTTGTGGTGAGAGGCATTGTCAGTGTGTTATGCAATTTCTTATATGTATACACACTCACACACACACATACACACACACATATATATATATA
>NC_090726.1:204163503-204186003 GCF_036898095.1 Palaemon carinicauda
TCCTCAAATTTTGCTTGACCCTGACCTTGGCTTTTAACCTTGACCTCTGAAATTTACCTTCCAAAATTTAATAATTTCTAGCGTTTTTACATAACAGTTAATCCCTGCAAGTTAAAGTTACTCTACGATTAAAATTGAGGCGAGGAAGCTGTTCACGAACAAACAAACACACGAACAGGGTGTAAATCATAACCTCCTTCCAACTTCGTTGGCGGAGATAACAACTACAACGGCAGCAAAACAACAACGTCAATAAAGATCGTGAAAATTGTAATTTAACTCCAAGTGTGCTAAAACTTTGCTTGACCTGACCTTGACCTTGACCTTTGACCTTGACCGTTGACCCTGACCTTCCAAAATGTAATAATTTCTAGCTTTTTATATAAAAGTTAATCTCTGCAAGTTTCATTACTCTACGATTTAAATTGTGTTCTGGAAGCTGTTCACAAACAAACACACACACATAAGTTAATCTTTGCAAGCTTCATTACTCTACGATTTAAATTATGGCAAGGAAGCTGTTCACGAACAAACAAACACACAAAAACGGTGTAAAACACAACCTCCTTCCAACTCCGTTGACGAAGGTAACAACTACAACAGCAGCAAAACAACAACGCCAATAAAAATCGTGAAAATTGTAATTTATCTCCAAGTGTCCTCAAATTTTTCTTGACCTTTGACCTTGACCTTCCAAAATTTAATCATTTTCAGCTTTTTATATAACAGTTAATCCCTGCAAGTTTCATTGCCATACGATTAAAATTGTGACCAGGGAGCTTTTCACAAACAAACACACACACATAAGTTAATCTTTGCAAGCTTCATCACTCTACGATTTAAATTATGGCAAGGAAGCTGTTCACACACACATTCAACCACCCCAAAACGGTGTAAAACACAACCTCCTTCCAACTTCGTTGGCGGAGGTAACAACAACAACAGCAGCAAAACAACAACGCCAATAAAAATTGTGAAAAATGTAATTTAACTCCAAGTGTCCTCATACTAATAACCAGAGAAATATCCACTGAGTCCCCACACAGATTGATACTCCGTCCACCCGTCTTTCTTCAGCTTGCGTCACAATAATAATCATCTAGAAATCGATAGATGGTCATTTGGGTATGAATGAGGCTAATGAGTTGCAGGTGCTCCTGTTCCCCCTTAGTAATACTTTTCATTAAATTCATAATTTCCCTTGATTGCTTTCGTTAATGGGTGGATCACCCCGGATATGAATCATCCTTTCCGGTGGGATTAGAATTTTTCCCTCTCATAATACGTTGGTGTGAGATATGTTTACACTATGTTGAACAGGCTGACATAAGTCTATTTATAATGTATATATATATATATATATATATATATATATATATATATATATATATATATATATGAAATATCTGTTCTAATGTTAATGTGTTTTAAAATATTCTATTTTATTTTTTTCATTACCTCTTATATCGTTATTTATTTCTATATTTCCTTTCCTCACTGGGCTATTTTTCCCTGTTGGAGCCCTTGGGTTGTAGCTTGGCTAGTAATAATAATAATAATAATAATAATAATAATAATAATAATAATATTAATAATAATAATAATAATAATAATAATTTTGGTTCTCGTTCTTCAATCAGGATTTCGTACGCGCTTGAAAGAATTCTCTTTAGATAATCTATGATTCTTTATTTTTTTTTAATCATAAAATAGTTGTATGCTCTAAGTAGGTGTCTGTTTATTTCCCCCTTTCCTCACTGGGCTATTTTTCCTTGTTGAAGACCTTGGGCTTATAGCATCCTGCTTTTCAACCAAGGGTTGTAGCTTAGCTAGTAACAATAATAATAATACTCAAAGTAGGTGTCTTTTCTTTTCCTTCTTTCCTTAATGAGCTATTTTTCCCCTTTGGAGCCCTTGGGTTTATAGAATCCTGCTTTACCAATTAGGGTTGTAGCTTAGCTAGTCTTAGTAATAATAATAATAATAATAATAATAATAATAATAATAATAATAATAAGCCCAAGGGCTCCAACAGGGAAAAATATCCCAGTGAGGAAAGGAAATAAAATAAGGAAATGAATAAATAAAAAGAAAAGGGGAATATTGCCTGGAACACGAGCTGCTTAAATCCATAAGGGTTATGATAATATCAACTACCAAAACCCCTCTCCATCCAAGCTAGGACCAGGGACGGCCAGGCAATGGCTGCTGATGACTCAGCAGGTAGATCTAAAGGATGTCATAAACCCACTATCCCTAGTTCAAAAGGATGGTGAGGTTGTAGACACTATTAGAAACTATCGAGCTTGAGCGGAGGCTCGAACTCCAGTCCAGCAGATTATTATTATTATTATTATTATTATTATTATTATTATTGTTGTTGTTGTTGTTAATATTAATTGCTAAGCTACAACCCTAGTTGGAAAAGCAGGATGCTTTATCAGGGGACTCCAACAGGGAAAATAGCCCAGTGAGGAACAGAAACAAGGAAAAAATAAAATATTTAAAGAACAGTAAAATTAAAATAAATATTTCCTTTATAAACCCCATAAACTTTAACAAAACAAGAGGAAGAGAAATAAGATAGAATAGTGTGCCCTAGTGTACCATCAAGCAAGAGAACTCTAACACAGACAAGGACGTTTCCAGTGGGCATTAACTTAAAGAACTGATCTTTCATTTATGAACTCTTTGTTATAACAACTACTGAAGAAAATGAACAACAAAGAACAATTATTTTCTTAATTTTGAATGAAATTACATAAATGTTTTAGATAAGAAAAGAGAAAGAGATCAAGGTTGCAGTGACGGTGAGTTAATCCAGAATTTAAACTGACCAATCTGTTTGAGGTTTTTTATGTTTTTTTTTATTTTTTCGAAGGGGTAATGAGTGAGAGAGAGGGATTTATTTTTTATTTTTATTCTGGGAGGGAGAGAGAGAGAGAGAGGGAGAGAGGGAGAGGGAGAGGGAGAGGGAGAGGGAGAGAGGAGAGAGGAGAGAGGTGTGGGGTTGACTGATGAGGGAGATAGAAGTTCCGTGTTAAACATCTCTAATGTAAATTAAAATCTGTTTTTGTCACGACTGCTGCTTCCTCTCTCTCTCTCTCTCTCTCTCTCTCTCTCTCTCTCTCTCTCTCTCTCTCTCTCTCTCTCTCTCTCTCATCTGCATAATCGGATCAAATGTAACGAAAGAAACGAGGGGTGATGGAGGAAAAGCCACTTGCAATGATGGAGGAAAAGCCACTTGCAATAGATGAATAGGTGGATTCAGGGACTTACTGTCCAACACCGGGGCCAGGGAGCTCATTCAGAGTCAAGAGTCAACTAGGAGGAAACTCAACAACTGCTCTAAGGTGAAAGAAGTTGGACAGCAAAATGGAGGAAAGGTAGAAGATATGGAGGTAAAGTTCAAGTTTTAAAAGTGGGCACAGCTTCGGTCAAAGGGACACTTCAATGTTTCAATCTTACTGCCTACAGTACACCGCATGAGATGCATAGGCAGCATTACACCACTACAGGAACTACAGGTATAAAGACAAAATATAACTGGCCGGAAATAGGTACCTGGATAACGAACATCAGGTAGGGAAACTCGTTTAGGATATTGAATAAAACTGAAGATATCAATGTTAGGTTAGGTCAGGGTAGGTTAGGTTAAGCTTTAAGCAACTGCAACATTAAACTTTCACAGTTTAACCAACTTGAACCATTGTAACGAACCAATCAAGCTGAACACCCCTATGAATTGCTTGAATTTAGTTGTTAGTCAGCCCTGTCCACAGAGAAGTCTATCAATAAATTCACCTTTTAGAATAATATTTATAATATTTATGACACCCCTACGAATTGCTTGAATTTAGTTGTTAGTCAAGCTTGTCCTCAGAAAGGTCTATCAATAAATTCACGTTTTCGAATAATATTCATAATATTTCTGGCAACTCATCTAGAAGAACACTCCGAAATCAAACCATTGTTCTCTAGTCTTGGGTAGTGCCATAGCCTCTGTAGCATGGTCTTCCACTGTCTTGGGTTAGAGCTCTCTTGCTTGAGGGTACACTCGGGCACACTGTTCTATCTTATTTCCCTTCCTCTTGTTTTTCTAAAGTTCTATAGTTTATATTCATATTTAAATGTTATTGTTCTTGATATATTTCATTTTTTCCTTGTTTCCTTTCCTCATTGGGCTATTTTCCCTGTTGGAATCCCTGGGTTTATAGCACCTTGCTTTTCCAACTAGGGTTGTAGCTTAGCAAGTAATAATAATAATAATAATAATAATAATAATCCATACAAATTGGTTGAATTTAGTTGTGACTCAGTTGTGTCTACAGGGAGGTCTATCAATAAATTCACGTTTTAGAATATCTATGATATTCTACAGGGTCTGTCAATAAATTCACGTTTTAGAATATTCATGATATTCTACAGGGTCTGTCAATAAATTCACGTTTTAGAATATCTATGATATTCTACAGGGTCTGTCAATAAATTCACGTTTTAGAATATCTATGATATTCTACAGGGTCTGTCAATAAATTCACGTTTTAGAATATCTATGATATTCTACAGGGTCTGTCAATAAATTCACGTTTTAGAATATCCATGATATTCTACAGGGTCTGTCAATAAATTCACGTTTTAGAATATCTATGATATTCTACAGGGTCTGTCAATAAATTCACGTTTTAGAATATCTATGATATTCTACAGAGTCTGTCAATAAATTCACGTTTTAGAATATCTATGATATTCTACAGGGTCTGTCAATAAATTCACGTTTTAGAATATCTATGATATTCTACAGAGTCTGTCAATAAATTCACGTTTTAGAATATTTATAATATTCTACAGGGTCTATCAATAAATTCACGTTTTAGACTATCTATGATATTCTACAGGGTCTGTCAATAAATTCACGTTTTAGAATATTTATAATATTCTACAGGGTCTGTCAATAAATTCACGGTTTAGAATATTCATGATATTCTACAGGGTCTATCAATAAATTCACGTTTTAGAATATCTATGATATTCTACAGGGTCTGTCAATAAATTCACGGTTTAGAATATTCATGATATTCTACAGGGTCTGTCAATAAATTCACGTTTTAGAATATTTATAATATTCTACAGAGTCTGTCAATAAATTCACGTTTAAGAATATCTATGATATTCTACAGGGTCTGTCAATAAATTCACGTTTTAGAATATCTATGATATTCTACAGGGTCTGTCAATAAATTCACGGTTTAGAATATTCATGATATTCTACAGGGTCTGTCAATAAATTCACGTTTTAGAATATTCATGATATTCTACAGGGTCTATCAATAAATTCATGTTTTAGAATATTTACAAATATTCTACAGGGTCTATCAAATAATTCACGTTTTAGAATATTTATAATATTCTACAGGGTCTATCAATAAATTCACGTTTTAGAATATTTATAATATTCTACAGGGTCTATCAATAAATTCACGTTTTAGAACATTTATAATATTCTACAGGGTCTGTCAATAAATTCACGTTTTAGAATATTTATAATATTTCTGAAAGCAGAACATCAAACTGGACATTCATCCATCACAACAGTAATCTATTGACGCTCGTGAAAGACCTTCCTTGCTTTGCTGTTGCGAGCAACTTTATACTTCTGCCTGGGTTCAAACATGACACTTAAAAATCGAAAAAAGGAATTAAATTTCCGTGAATAGTAATCGAGAGAGAGAGAGAGAGAGAGAGAGAGAGAGAGAGAGAGAGAGAGAGAGAGAGAGAGAGAGAGAGATTACGCTCCTAACTCGATCCATCTTCGCCAGAATTTATTTCGAGCAAAAGTCAAGTGGGTGAGAGGAGGGGAGAGGAGGGAGAGGAGGAGGGATAGAGGGGTGGTGGTGGAAGTTCGTGTTAAACATCTCGTATGTAAATTAAAATCTGTTGCCGTCACGACTGGTGCTGCTTCCTCTCTCTCTCTCTCTCTCTCTCTCTCTCTCTCTCTCTCTCTCTCTCTCTCTCATCTGCATAATCGGATCACATGTAACAGTAGGAGAAACGTGGGATGATAGAAGCGTGAGACAGGGATCGCAGAATGGAGGCTGCATCTGATAAAGGATGCATACGGAAAAGAGTGCTTGCCATGCATTTGACAGTACACACCTACACTGTATTTAGGGAGGTAATACACACCTACACAGTATTTAGGGAGGAAATACACACCTACATAGTATTTAGGGAGGTAATACACACCTACAGAGTACTTAGGGAGGTAATACACACTTACACAATACTTAGGGAGGTAATACACACCTACAGAGTACTTAGGGAGGTAATACACACTTACACAATACTTAGGGAGGTAATACACACCTACACAGTACTCAGGGAGGTAATACACACCTACACAGTACTTAGGGAGGTAATACACACCTACACACTTCTGAGGGAGGTAATACACACCTACACAGTTCTGAGGGAGGTAATACACATCTACACAGTATTTAGGGAGGCAATACACATCTACACAGTTCTGAGGGAGATAATACACACCTACACAGTATTTAGGGAGGTAATACACACCTACAGAGTACTTAGGGAGGTAATACACACTTACACAATACTTAGGGAGGAAATACACACCTACAGAGTACTTAGGGAGGTAATACACACTTACACAATACTTAGGGAGTTAATACACACCTACACACTTCTGAGGGAGGTAATACACACCTACACAGTACTTAGGGAGGTAATACACACCTACACACTTCTGAGGGAGGTAATAAACACCTACACAGTTCTGAGGGAGGTAATACACACCTACACAGTATTTAGGGAGGTAATACACACCTACACAGTTCTGAGGGAGATAATACACACCTACACAGTATTTAGGGAGGTAATACACACCTACACAGTTCTGAGGGAGGTAATACACACCTACACAGTATTTACAGAGGTAATACACACCTACACAGTTCTGAAGGAGGAATTACACACCTACACCGTATTTACACACACCTACACAGTTCTTAGGGAGGAATTACACATACACAGTGTTAACAGAGGTAATACACTCCTACACAGTTCTTAGGGAGGAATTACACACATACACAGTATTAACAGAGGTAATACACCCCTAAACAGTACTTGCAAGGCTAATGCACAATATTTGTGACTCAAAGGCGAGATGAAAGCAACTGAGTCACAACCTACTCTTTGCTCGTCACACATACCTAAGCAGTACTTATGAAGGATATACATACCTGTGCATTACATCAGAAGGTAATACAAACCTATGTGATACTTAGGGAGGTAATATCCACATAAACATATTTAGGCCGAGAGCACACTAGCGACTCTGTGGCGCCACAAAGCCACAGCATTGTGTGGCGGGGATGTGGTCTGGCATAGGTTTCCATTGTTTTCAAGTTTTGCCGCGCAAACTAGCGACTGTGGCAAGCGACTGTGGCTCTCTGTCACTCATCCCCGCCACAGGCGTGGCGTGGCTTTGAAAACAATGGAAACCTATGGGAGACCACATCCCCGCCACACGATGCTGTGGCTTTGTGGCGCCACAGAGTCGCTAGTGTGCTCCCGGCCTTAGGGAAGAAACTCTTCAAGAAATGAAATAACATAAAAAAAAAAAATTTGCGTAGCTTATGTGGATCTGAATATAATAGAGATGAAGAGAAAGAAGTGAAGGATTTGTTGAGAACAGATTTGTTTTCATCTAGAAAGCGAAGTGTTTTTAAAGGTATACATAAAACTCTTTGGAGAGAGAGAGAGAGAGAGAGAGAGAGAGAGAGAGAGAGAGAGAGAGAGAGAGAGAGAGAGAGAGAGAGAGAGAATGTCGACATGGAATTGAGAAGCAAACATGGAATATGAAATGTCAGAGAGAGAGAGAGAGAGATAATTTACAAAAATGTCGACATGACTCTGAAAAGTCAACATGAAATATGAAACGTCAACATTATGGAAGTAAGAATTTGAAATATGCTAAGATTTGAACCACAAACTCTGGAAGGTGTTAATGTTAGCCTATTTATCACTTAAATTGAATTGCTGAATGAAAATGCATATATTCACCTCCGCCAACGAAGTTAGGAGGTTATGTTTTACCCCTGTGTTTGTTTGTGAACAGTTTCCTGGCCACAATTTTAATCGTAGAGTAATGAAACTTGCAGGGATTAAGTGTCGTGTAAACAACTGGAGGTTATTTAACTTTGGAAGGTCAAGGTCAAAGGTCAAAGTCAAATGTCAAGGTCTAAGGTCATAGGTCAATGTCACGGTCAAGCAAAATGTCCAATTCACGAAATCAGCCATAAGTTTGGACATCGTTGTCACACAGACTTCGAACTTTGTTCATATTGTAGTGTATAAAATTCCACCCCAATTAATACATGTTAAGGTCAAAGGTCAAGGTCGAGCAAAAGGTCGAGAAATAAGCTGCCGCGGTGGAGGTCTGCGCTCTACTGAGTGCTCTTCTAGTTGTAAAACATAAAACCAATACGAAAATTTCCCTAAGGTGGAAAGAAATTAATCCAGTAAATAATCTCCAGATTCTAAGTCATTTTAAACATCTTATTCACATGTGACAACGTTCTGAATGCTGTTCAAACGAAAATATTTTTTTTTTTAGCAATCTTCTGCAAAAAGTATCATGCATTCAAGAAATTCCTCGAAGTCCAGTCGACATTCGAACAACAATGAGATGTATGATAATTGTCCTCTTTATTTTTCACTTACGACTTGAAGCTCTTGAGCAAACACTAGGACCAGAGTCAATAATCTGGCTAAGACTAATGTAATGTAAGGATATTATTATAATAGAGATGTGAATCTTTCTTCTTATCATAGAAAATGGTACATTGATTCGTTTTAATAGTTATTGAGGTCTAGTACATATACATGTATACATATTTCATCTAAAAATGTGGCCAAAATGTCTAAAACATCTCTTGTAAAAATATTTGTACGAGATCGCGGTATACAAACTTTGCATAGAAAACGAGATGGATATTCCCGTTTTCTATGATTTAGTCAGCAATAGAGTACCTCTATACTCAATTTTTTTACCGAGGCGCATTTGCACTGACTCGCAGGGATGCCCCTATAGCTCTGAAAAGTTTCATACTAGCTGACTGGTTAGAATGATTTTGTCCAACCAATCAGCTATTAGGAGAGCTTTCCGGGCCAAAATGGCACCCCTGCGAGTTAGTGCAAATGCGCCTTAGTAAAAAAAATTGGGTATAATCATCAATGTCCGCCGTAAAATATTTGTCAGCTCCAGGGTCTTTTCAAGCAAATCTAAGGGAGATACCCCCTTAAGGGAGCTGTGTATGATAATATCCTTTAACTGCGACCTACGTTATTCTACATGATTTTCTATTTTTTTTCATATACATATTTTGTTTCAACTACCGGAGACTCAATAAGTATCACGAATCGAAATTTCAATTTCGTACAAAAATTGATTTCAATGTTTTCACTTTTCGTCATGAAGCAAAGCTGAAGGTTTATTGTGAAATAAAACCACCCGTTGAGATACTACCACTAGAGAGTTATGGCGTCTTTTGACTGGCCAGATAGTACTACATTGGATCCTTCTCTCTGGTTACGGTTCATTTTCCTTTTGCCTATACACTCACACACCGAATAGTCTGGCCCATTCTTTACATATTCTCCTCTGTCCTCATACACCTGACAACACTGAGATTACCAAACAAGTCTTCTTGCTGCACTGTAATTGTTCAGTGACCACTTTCCTCTTGGTAAGGGTAGAAGAGACTCTTTAGCTATGGTAAGCATTTCTTCTGGGAGAAGGACACTCCAAAATCAAACCATTGTTCTCTAATCATGGGTAGTGCTATAGCCTCTGTACCATGGTCTTTCACTGTCTTTGGTTAGAGTTCTCTTGCTTGAGGATACACTCGAGCACACTGTTCTATCTTATATCTTATTTCTCTTCCTCTTATTTTGTTAAAGTTTTTATAGTTTGTAAAGTGATATTTATTTTAATGTTGTTGCTCTTCTTAAAATATTTTTATTTTTCCTTGTTCCCTTTCCTCACTGAGCTATTTTCCCTGTTGGAGCCCCTGGGCTTATAGCATCCTGATTTTCCAACTAGGGTTGTAGCTTAGCAAGTAATAATAATAATAATAGTAATAATAATAATAATAAAAGAGAAAAGAGAAAATAGAGAATTGAACAATGAATAAAGGTAAATAAGCAATTGGAGGAACATAACAACAAATAGCAACTTACCCATAAAGGGACACGTACATAAATGGTTTAGTTTTCCGAAGAAACAACAACTAAAACAAAAAAAAACTAAATAAGAATATTTTGATCACCTGAAATAACATTGATTCTATACACATATGATACGAAGACATCATTGATTCTATACGCGTGATATAAATAAGTAACTGATTCTATATGTGTATGATACAAAGACACTATTAATTCTCTAGCCTATGATACAAAGACCATCAATGATTCTATAAGCACATGATACAAGAGCATAATTGATTCTACACGCATATGATACGAGAACATAATTGATTCATACACGTATGATACGAGAACATAATTGATTCTATACATGTATGGTACAAGAATATAATTGATTCTATATGTGTATGATACGGGAACATAATTGATTCTATATGCGTATGATACAAGAACATATTTCATTCTATACCCGTATCATACGAGAACAAAATTGATTCTATAAGTGTATGATTTGAGAGCATAATTGATTCTATATGCATATGAAACGAGTACATCATTGATTCTATACGCGTATGATACAAAGCCATATTGATTCAATAAACATATAATACGAAGACATGATCGATCCTATATGGTATCTTACAAAGAGATCATTATTCCATATGCTATCTTACAAAGAGATCATTACTCCATATGCGTATGATACGGAGACGACAATGATTCTATACACGTATGATACGGAGACGACAATGATACGGAGACGACAATGATACAGAGACGACAATGATTCAATACACGCATGATACGGAGACGACAATGATACAGAGACGACAATGATTCAATACACGCATGATACGGAGACGACATTGATTCCATACACGCATGATACGGAGACGACATTGATTCTATACACGTATGATAAGGAGACGACATTGATTCTATACACGTATGATATGGGGACGACATTGATTCCATACACGCATGATACGGAGACGACATTGATTCTATAAACGTATGATACGGAGACAACATTGATTCTATACATGTATGATACGGGGACGATATTGATTCTATACACGTATGATATAAAGACACCATTAATTCTATACGTGTATGATACAAAGACATCATTGAATCTATACGCATTTGATACAAAGTTATGCCAAGTAAATTCATTTACCTTTATAATCATCAGTAAAAGTGAGGAGAAAGGACAGAGAGGGAGAAGATAAAGTCATAAATCAATAAAAGGGACGAAAAGATAACGAAATCCCGAAGAAATGAAGATGCCAGGATTCCGAGAGAGGCAGTGACGTATGAACAAGTTAGTTGAGTTAGTGCCAAGGAAATGATGCAGACAAAGAGGAGGTGGCATCTCTCTCTCTCTCTCTCTCTCTCTCTCTCTCTCTCTCTCTCTCTCTCTCTCTCTGAATGATACACATTTACATAAGAACACACATATACACACACAATATATACATATATATATATATATATATATATATATATATATATATATATATATATATATATGTATATATATATATATATATATATATATATATATATATATATATACTGTATATATATATATACATATATATATATATATATATATATATATATATATATATATATATAAAAATACACATACATACATACATATATATACATATATATAATATACATATATATATATATATATATATATATATATATATATATATATATATGTACGTATATATATATATATATATATATATATATATATATATATATATATATGTGTGTGTGTGTGTGTGTGTGTGTGTGTGTGTGTGTGTGTTTGTGTGTGTGTGTGTGTGTGTGTTTGTCACTTAGGAAAATCATCAGCGGCCAGAAATTCTTAAAATTAAAAAAGAGAAAAATAATATCAAGCAACTGTCACGCTAATAAAGGTCATATAAAGCAAAATACTTCAAAATAACAAACAAACATCTGATGTAATCACATAAAAATTCATTCACGAACTGCAGGATAAAAAGGGTACAAGATCCTGTTTAGAAATTTTTCCCAGCAAGGGACAGTGACATTTCCCCTATAAAGCATGACAATGCCCTAGAGATTGACCATATATACATAAGATCAGCGCCCAAGTCTATCTACACACAAGCTAGGACCAACGAGGGCTGATGACTCAGCAGATAGACCTATAGGCTCCCCCAAACACCCCCATCCTTAGCTCACAAGGATAGCGAGGTTGCAGCGACCAAAGGAACTAACGATAGTGATAATACACGGGCCATTACTGAGTTTTGAACGGTGAAATATTTCCCTGAAAATTACTACAAAAAACCACCATCCCTAGTTCATAAGGATGATGAGATTAAAGACACTGTCCAAAACCCAGTGATGGCCAGTGTATTATCACTATCGATCGTTCCTTTGGTCGCTGCAACCTCGCCATCCTTGTGAGCTAAGGATGGGGGTGTTTGGGGGAGCCTATGGGTTTATCTGCTGAGTCATCAGCAGCCATTGGCTGGCCCTCCCTGGGCCTAGATTGGGAGTAGAGGGGGCTTAGTCGCTGATCATATGCATATACAGTCAGTCTCTCAGGTATTGTCACTGTCCTTTGCCTCTGCCATTCATGAGTGACCTTTAAACATCAGATCCTCAATCGGCAAAATGACGGGATAAAAACTCCTTTCAAGGACACTCATCACAAAACTGTTTTTGACTGACACACCTGGAAAATGCAACATAATTCTGATCATGAAGGAAACAAACTGACCATCATATGTTCCAATTTTGACAGACAAATAGCTAATCTTCTCTTTTAAATTATTCCCAGACGCACTACTAAACTATTTTTTTTAATGAGGCATATTTGCACTGATCCACAGGGAGCCCCTTTTAGCTCGGAGAAGTTTCCTACTAGCTGATTGGTTAGAATTACTTTGTCCAACCAATCAGCTGGTAGGGAACTTTTCCGTGATAAAAGGGCACCACTGCGAGTCAGTGCAAATGTGCCTCACTAGAACGAATTAAGCATACCTTCCTTGTCTGTCTATTCTGCGCTGGGTTTAAACTTTTAAGGCAATTACCTTAGTTTGAGGTAATTTTCATGGTTTCAAGGTAATTCTAAGGTAATTTCGGTTTTGCTAGCTTAAGATTTAAAGAAATTGGAAAGAGTTTTAAGGTAATCTAAGGTAAAAAGCAGCAGCATTCAAGGTAAAGGCCACATGGCACATGCTCGAGTTTTAAAACCTAATTCTGTGTCTCATCTCTTTCACCACTCACTGTTTCTTCACTATCACCAAATAGCAATACATTATCTATAATTTATCTATGATTTTACACTCAGTGTTTCTTAACTATCACCAAATAGCAATACAATCTATAATTTATAAATGATTTTACACTCAGCGTTTCTTCACTATCACCAAATAGCAATACAATCTATAATTTATAAATGATTTTACACTCAGCGTTTCTTCACTATCACCAAATAGCAATACAATCTATAATTTATAAATGATTCTACACTCAGTGTTTCCCCACTATCACCAAATAGCAATACATTATCTATAATTCATCTATGATTTCAAAATCTATTTTCAAACTTCTCACTGAAAGCAAACGTCTTTTCTCAGACATCTCGCATCAATCCATGCATGATAATATGAGAATTCCATGAAGGGAAAATACATTCTTGCATCACTGAACATTCATAAGATACAGTCACTTTCCTTCATAAACATTTAATATATCTCCAGCAATTCATCTCCAGCGTTACGCATCTCCAGCATCAACTATATCACATTTCTGGAAATCTCATTATAATGTGATTTTAGGTCCAAGTATCTAAGTCGTTCTCTCAATATTTTCTCAAAACTTATTATTATTATTATTATTATTATTATTATTATTATTATTATTATCATCACTCAATATTTTCTCAAAACGTATTATTATTATCATCCTTATTATTATTATTATTATTATTATTATTATTATTATTATTATCACTCAATATTTTCTCAAAACTTATTATTATTATTATTATTATTATTATTATTATTATTATTATTATTATTATCACTCAATATTTTCTCAAAACTTATTATTATTATTATTATTATTATTATTATTATTATTATTATTATTATTATCATCACTCAATATTTTCTCAAAACGTATTATTATTATCATCCTTATTATTATTATTATTATTATTATTATTATTATTATTATTATTATTATTATCACTCAATATTTTCTCAAAACTTATTATTATTATTATTATTATTATTATTATTATTATTATTATTACTTGGTAAGCTACAACCCTAGTTGGAAAAGCAGGATGCTATAAGCCCAGGGCCCCAACCGAGAAAATAGGCCAGTGAGGAAAGAAAACAAGGAAAAATTAAATATTCTAAGAACAGTAACATTATTATCATTATTATTATTATTATTATTATTATTATTATTATTATTACCTCCGCCACTGAAGTTGGAAGGAGGTTAGGTTTTCACCCATGTTTGTTTGTGTGTGTGTGTGTGTTTGTTTGTTTGTTTGTTTGTGTGTGTTTGTTTGTTTGTGTGTAAGTGTGTGTGTTTGTTTGTTTGTTTGTGATCCACAATTTTAATCGTAGAATAATGAAACATGCAGGATATATTATTATTATTATAATTATTATTATTATTATTATTATTATTATCATCATCACCTCCGCCAATGAAGTTGGAAGGAGGTTACGTTTTCGCACTTTTTTTTTTTTTTTGTGAACAGCTTCCTGTCCACAATTTTAATCGTAGAGTAATGAAAATTGCAAGGATTATGTAAAAAGCTGGATGCTATAAGCCTGAGGGCTCCCACAAGGAAAATAGCCCAGTTAAGGAAGGATATAGGGAAACATAGAATAGTCAGGTTGAGTACCCTCAAGTAAGAGAACTCTGACCCAAGACAGTGGAAGACCATGATGCAGAGGCTATGGTAATACCAAAGACTAGAGAACAATGGTTTGATTTTGTAGCGTCCTTCCCCTAGAAGAGCTTATTATAGGTAAAGTCTCTTTTACCATAGCCACTGCACAAATACATTTGATCTGCACACACCCAATCATATCTAAACCAGCACTGCATTTCTTACTTTTCCATATAAATCATACTGTATACTTTTCCAAATAACCACTCATTTTATGTCCTTATAGTTCTTAAATCACCTCGATCACTTTTACACTTTTATAGAGGGATACCTATTCCCTTTGGAACTTTTCCCTCCTGTACATATACCTTACACACCCTGGACAACCCTTGAATATTACTTTCACTATTATGATTGAGACAAAATCCAGTAATAAATAGCCTACAATTCCAGATTAAAAAAGGCATTAAATTGATATCATGATCTGGAAGACCACAGCATTATTATTATTATTATTATTATTATTATTATTATTAGTTGCTAAGCTACAACCCTAGTTGGAAAAGCAGGATGCTATAAGCCCAGGGGCTCCAACAGGGAAAATAGCCCAGTGAGGAAAGGAAACAAGGAAAAATAAAGCTTCTTAAGAACAGTAACAGCATTAGAATAAATATCTCCTATATAGATTATAAAAACTTAAACAAAACAAGCAGAAGAGAAATAAGATAGAATAGTGTGCCCGAGTGTACCCTCAGGAAAGACAATTATTGCAAAACAATAATCCACAGCAGAGAAATTTCTCGAAAAAAGTTGCATGTTCCGATAAATTTGCAATTGGCTAGATGCTTTTGCATGGGGGCACATAATATATAAGCATACGCTTGCAAAAGCACTATCCTTTTTCAGAAACACGTATTTTCTGTTCCCTGTAGTTGCAAATAAAAAAAAACACACACACTCATACTTTATGTTCCCTGGAGTAAAAATTGAAATACTGTATTCAACGGTCTCCCACCAAAATAAAAAAAAAAAGAGAAAAAAAAAAACCTAGGATTTTTATCGAAGTCAAATAGCATTTCAACATCTTAAAATATTTTATATTTCTTATTCATTACTTATATACAGTTTATTTAATATTCCCTTATTTCCTTTTCCTCAGTGGAATACTCTCCCTGTTGAATCCCTTGGGCTTATAGCATCCTGTTTTCCCATCCAGGGTTCTAGATTGGCTATTAACAATAATAATAATAATAATAATAATAATAATAATAATAATAATAACAACAACAACTAGAGGGCACTCAGTAGAGCGCAGACCTCCGCCGCGGCAGCTTATTTCTTGATCTTTTGCTCTACCTTGACCTTGACCTTTGACCTTAACATGTATTAATTAGCGTGGATTTTCAAACACTCAAATATGAACCAATTTTGAAGTTTCTGTTAAAACGATGTCCAAACTCATGGCTCATAACGTGAATTGGACATTTTGCTTGACCGTGACCTTGACCTTTGACCTCAACCTTCCAAAATTTAAAAATTTCTAACTTTTTAAATATAAGTGAATCCCTGCAAGTTTCATTACTCTACGATCAAAATTGTGACCAGGAAGCTGTACACAAACAGACACACACATACAAATAGGGACGAAAACACAACCTCCCTCCAACTTAGTTGGCGGAGATAATAATAATAATAATAATAATAATAATAATAATAATAATGTCTATTTACCTGTTTTATACATATATCGTTAACACAGACATACGCATGCATGAACACATCTTTGAAAAAATAAAAACAATGAGTTTAAAATACAATAAAAGAACAAAGTATATAGAAAATTACAGAGATTCACTGTAAGAACAAATAAGATATGAAGATGTATTAGTGAAGTTCTATAAAATGAGTATTAATGAGGTGAACAAATCTTAAAAATAGTGAGCAGTTTAGCACAAGACATATATATATATATATATATATATATATATATATATATATACATATATACAGTATATATATATATATATATACATACATATATACAGTATATATATATACATACATATATACAGTATATATATATACATACATATATACAGTATATATATACATACATATATACAGTATATATATACATACATATATACAGTATATATATACATACATACATACATATATATATATATATATATATATATATATATATGTATGTATGTGTATATATGTATGTATGAATATGGTAAACTATCTGTCCGGAGGTATAATGAAGGATTTATTTGTAGACTATTACTACTACTACTACTACTACTACTACTACTACTACTACTACTACTAAGAGAGAGAGAGAGAGAGAGAGAGAGAGAGAGAGAAAGAGAGAGAGAGAGAGAGAGAGAGAGAGAGAGAGAGAGAGAGAGAGAGAGAGTTACTTGCATTTCAAAATGAAAAACACGATGTAAAATGTTGTTCCATGATTTTTACATAACCCTACATTTTTGTTATAACGTTACAGTGGAACTTTTACGTATAGGCCACAATAGAGGGTAAAAAATATATATTTGTTTGAAATTGTTATACAAATATTTGAGGCATGAGTTTACCCAACCACAGACCTAGATTGAAAAAACAAATTTTATGAAACTCATCATTTGACTAGTTTTATTCAAAAGTAAAGCCTGAAATATTTGAGAAAGGTCAAAGGTATCAGAAATTTGAGTTTGCTAGTTTATCCCGTTTTCTGTGTTGATACAAACATCCCGTTTCGGTTTTGGAACGTACATCCCGTTTTCTGTTTTGGAACGTAGTTCCCATTTTCTGTTCTGGAATTAACATCATATTTCCTACGTTGAAACGATTTCTACTGCACAGAATATATCAAACATCAATACCTAAACAAAATCACTCATAGCATAATAATTTCTAATTGTGTGAGAACACTACATACTAGATATAATAGAGGAACCCACGTCTATACAGGTCACTGCATAAAGTACTGGATTTACGAGCAAAATAAGATTTTTCATTCAACAAGGGTACTTTCAAACAAACTTTAATGTTTGTTACAGCAACCGCTCTTTCTATTCAGTTACTTAAGGTGGCATCGAACCTCTCATTTCGTGTAGGTCAAAGTGTAATATTGCCCAAGAAACTGTGCCTTT
This sequence comes from Palaemon carinicauda, assembly GCF_036898095.1. NCBI lineage: Eukaryota > Metazoa > Arthropoda > Malacostraca > Decapoda > Palaemonidae > Palaemon > Palaemon carinicauda. The sequence continues at coordinate 204,181,801 of NC_090726.1, forward strand.
AAATCAATGATAAATATATACTTACACATAAAAAGAAATTAATTCAAAAGTCCCCCTTTCAGTAGATCGAGAACTATCAGATAAGATCCAAGAAAGTAGACTGAGGTGGTAAGGTCATGGTCATGAGAAGGGATGAACAGTATATTGGGAGGAGAGTGGTGGAAATGGAGGTACAGGGAACGAGAAGGAGAGGGAGACCAAAGCGAAGGTGGATGGACTGTATCAAGGATGACCTTCGATCAAAGGGATTAACCGGTGATGAGGTGTGGGACACAGGTAGATGGAGAACTCTGGCCAGAAACATCGACCCCCACATAGAAGTTGAGAGAGAGAGAGAGAGAGAGAGAGAGAGAGAGAGAGAGAGAATTGTTACGAATAAGAAGACATGATACATGAGCAAAAAATGAGTTGGTTAAGAATGAGAGAGAGAGAGAGAGAGAGAGAGAGAGAGAGAGGTGGTAATTGTTGTGAATACAAAGACGTGATACTTGAAGAGAGAGAGAGAGAGAGAGAGAGACGAGAGAGAGCGAGAGAGAGAGAAATTGCCCCCAATGTCTCTTAGGAGCTTTAAGAGATGTTGGATGTCATCCAAAGAGGAACGTTGTAGATGACGAACATGGATGTATTCGACACATTACACACGTAGTGATGTTAGATGACCTAAGGAACTGTCCTTCGAGCCGAAGGAGTTTCTGAACTGGCGTCTGTAATTGGATGAAATCCAAGATGGATTAGGAGTTTGTGTCTTTCTAAGATTGTAAAAATAAGTTTTTGAAGCTCCTTCGAAGTTGGATCGTATGATGTTTTTAAGTATATGGTAATTTTGCTTATTTACATTACAATAAGAACATTTTACTCTAAAGGTCGTTCATGAATGGCAGAAGCAAGGGACAGTGACATTGCCCTATCAAGCAGGACAATGCCCTAGACCATATATCGTAAGGGTAGAAGAGACTCTTTAGCTATGGTAAGCAGCTCTTCTAGGAGAAGGACACTCCAAAATCAAACCATTGTTATCTGTCTTGGGTTGGAGTTCTCTTGCTTGAGGGTACACTCGGGCACGCTATTCTATCTAATTCTCTTCCTCTAGTTTTGTTAAAAGTTTTTATAGTCTATATAGGAAATATTTATTTTAATGCTGTTACTGTTCTTAAAATCTTTTATTTTTCCTTGTTTCCTTTTCTCACTGGACTATTTTCTCTGTTGAGGCCCTTGGGCTTATAGCATCCTACTTTTCCAACTAGGGTTGTAGCTTAGCAAGTAATAATAAATAATATGATCAGCACCCAAGATCGCAACTCCACCCGAGCTAGGACCCAGGAAGGGCTAGGTAATTCCCTGCTCATGACTCAGTAAGTACACCTATAGGCTCCCTAAGGTTGGTGAGGCTGCAACGACCAAAGAAGCTAACGAGTTTGACTCGAACCCCGGTCTGGTGATCACCAGGCAGAGACGTTACCAATCAGGCAACGGATAATATAATCAATATGATCATTTTGATTAGCTAGATTATATTGAAAGTTCCTTTAAATTGTAACAGCAAAAAAATATTAATTTTATATATGTATATATATATATATAATACATACATATATATACTGTATATATATATATATATATGTATATATATGTGTGTATATATATATATATATATATGTGTGTGTGTGTGTGTGTGTGTGTGTACAACTGGATTAGCTATTCCCTTATTTAGAATTTTTGAAGATATATTGTATTTGAAAGTATTTGATATTTATTAATCTTATAATTTGTATGGAACTATAAGAAAAACTATAAGTAAAATTAGCACCCGAAAGGCTGAATAAATTTCTTATACCAGTGTACCCCAACCCATCAAAAAAAAAAAAAAAAAAAAAAAAAAAAAAATATTTAGATAGATATGCACGCACATGCACAAAAACACACACACACACACATACACACACACACCACACACAGATACAACCCTTCCCAACCATTCCCCCTTTTACTAACTACATTTTGTTGGAGTGTGTGGTCTCCGACTGTACCTCTGAGGGTAACCCTTCACACTAGGGTATGATTACTCTCCCACATGAGTGACAGGAAAGATTAAATATATATGTGTATATATATATATATATATGCTCATATATATATATGTATATATTATATATATATTTATAATAATATTTATATATATATAAATATAAATATATATATATTGATATATATTTATATATGTAAATATATATATATATATATATTTATATATATATATATACATATCCATAATATATATATGCATATATATATATATATATATATGCATATATATATATGCATATATATATATATATATATATAAATACCATATATAAATATATATATATATGCATATATATATATAATATATATGCATATATATAGATATATATACATATACTATATATTTATATATATGCATATATATATATATATATTATCAGACACTTTCTCTTTACTATATAGGGGAGATAATCGGTAGATATAATAGATATGATCCATAGAAAAGAGTACTGAGGAAAAGCGTTTGACAACCGAAAATAATTGGGACAAAACAAATTTCAGGATAATTTAATTCCTTTTTTTTTTTTTTTTTTTTTTTTTTTGAGAGGGGTGTTACAGTAGATGTTTTCTGTATTCGATTACTCAAATGTTTATAATTAAATTTACCTAAAAAATAAAGTTTTCTGAACCATAGTATGTTTGTATGGTAATTTTTTGAACAATCAATGATGTCTAAAAATTTCAGTTGAGTGAAAATATTTTCTTAGAAGAATAATTTTTTTTAGATTTAATCAATAAAAACAATGTTCAATTAAATTAAAAATCAAGCTTTAAGCTTTAAGTAAAAAAATAAAAACGGGCTTTAATTTAAATATAAAAGACAATGCTTAATTAAAAGAATAAAAACAAGCTATAATTTAAAAAAACATTAAAACAAGATTTAGTCTAAAATAATAAAAACAAACTTTAATAAAAATGAATATAAAACAATGCCACTATAAGATTCATTTAAAAATCCACCTTCACGAACACCAAATATTTCAATGGGGAATAAACCAAGAAATAGAAAAAAAGACAAAATCAAAACAGCAATGAAACACTAAACCAAACGAAAATAATAAGAAAAAATAAAGATCGAGGGAAAATAAGTGTTTACTTTTTGCTGTAGGCATCTTGGTAGGGGGGACTCCCCAGTGGCGGGGGGGGGGGGGGGGGAGAGGTTGCTGGATGGTGTACCATGTTGGGGTAAGGGGGTACCTAGGCTTGGAAGGGAGTAAACTAGAGAGGTCTTGCGCGATCCTCTGCCAATCCTGTTTAATCACAGACATCCTGAGGACAGGAGGATGGATTGGCTAGGGGGATAGGATCGGGAGGATCTTGGGGACAGTAGGATAGAGGAGATTGGGGGGCCAGGAAGGATAGGATAGCATAGGAAGGAGAGATAGAATGAGTCAGAAGAAACCACGGGGGAGGCAAACAACCCTATCGGATGGCCTTTTAATTTGCTTGGTCGTTGAGTGGCAGCCGGCGGGTGGGGGGAAGGGGGGGGGGGGGGAGGAGGGGGGAAGGGGGGGGGGAGAAGGAGGGGGGGAAGGGGGGAGTGTGACAGACTCTTATATCTAATCTGAGGTTTCTTCGTGATAAACAATGTCTCTTATGTCTTATTAGATTTTTTTTTTCCTGATTATTTTTTTTTTATAAAATTTCTAAGGTTTTGCTGTATTGCCATCTCTAATATTATTAATGACATTACTTTTAAAGGTTTAAAGGTCAATCATGAAAGGCAGAGGCAAGGTTTAAAAGTCACTCATGATTGGCAGAGGCAAGGTTTAAAGGTCACTCATGATTGCCAGAGGCAAGGTTTAAAGGTCACTCATGAATGGCAGAGGCAAGGTTTAAAGGTCACTCATGATTGCCAGAGGCAAGGTTTAAAGGTCACTCAAGATTGGCAGAAGCAAGGTTTAAAGGTCACTCATGATTGGCAGAAGCAAGGTTTAAAGGTCACTCATGATTGGCAGAAGCAAGGTTTAAAGGTCACTCATGATTGGCAGAGGCAAGGTTTAAAGGTCACTCATGATTGCCAGAGGCAAGGTTTAAAGGTCACTCATGATTGGCAGAAGCAAGGTTTAAAGGTCACTCATGATTGGCAGAAGCAAAGGTTTAAAGGTCACTCATGAT